>NW_020956027.1:0-40587 GCF_003031625.1 Empidonax traillii
GGTCTGCTCTGCTCATCTGTGAAGAGTGCCAGTGGAAGCCAGAACCTTGCATCCTGGCAGCTCTGGGTGGCCAGAGGATGGTGGATTCAATGGGAGATGTAGTGAATTCTGGCATCCCTTGAGTCCTGGGAGATGCCGAGCTGATCATGGGAAACCTGCAAACTGCTTGGAAACACAGCTTTGGAAAGGTGCAGAAGTTTGCAGGGTGAGCTTCTAGAGAACTGGTGAAACAAGCAGATTAGTTATGCTGATTTCCATCTAAAGGAGTATATATTCTTCCACAAGTTGGCTGAGTTTGAATGTACTAGCATTTTCCAATTGGGAAAAAGTTTCACAGTTAAAAAAAAGAAAAAAATGTTGTAGCTAATGTACTAGAACCATACTTTAATTGAATCCTTTGGGACCTGAACAAGCATAGAAGATAAATTCAAAATACACGCAAAAAGTTTCAGTTTAATGAATATCCTAGATAATAAGAGGGATTTCACATTGAATTCAATCTAAAAAGTCATCCATACAAAGCATTATTTTTTTATTGTTATTAGAAGATAAAAAGAATCTATTTTACAAGTATCAGTGGGAATATTAAACCTCTCCAGAAGTATTCAGTGTTGCCAAAGAAGTAATCCACCAAATTCTGTACAGGGGAGTGAGATGAGTTTCCAGAATCTGATTTGCACGTGTGTAAGGTATATAGATCTAGACAGATTAGCAGAGATTTGGGAGTTGTTTACTTCATTGCTTGTTGTTCTTTTTCATTTGAAAGAGAGATTATGGGTAGGATAATAGCTAGTTAAATCAAATTTACAGTATCTATCACAATTGATTACCAGGTGTCTTTTTAGCATTCTGTATTTGCTTTATCTAATACGTTTGTCTATTTGCATATGAATTGAGTGAAAGATAGTTCTATATGTAGGTAACTTCAGAGGCAGGACATAATCCCATCAGTAACCTTAAGAAAATATATTTTTATTTTGTGTTTCTTTTGGTTTATTTTATCTTTTTGTTTGGTTGGGATTTTTGGGATTTTTCTTTTTAGGGTTAATCAAAACTGGCAATATTCTATCATTACAATGCCACTAGATGAAACCAACACAACCTCACTGCAAAAGCAGTGAATCTTTGCTGCTTTTAAACTAAAAATTAGATCTCATTCCCTGTCTGAAGTAAGGCTGATGTTTTAAAATGCAACTTGTTTTTTCTGTTCTGTTCTCCTTCCTATTATTCAATAGCTAAAATCATCAACTCAGTTCCAAGAATATATTTAGCTGACTGATTTAATCTAATTTTCTCATTGAGCATGCACTGGTATAAAAAAGCAAATCAATAGCACTCTTGGATATTTTCAAGATCACTTCAGTTTCTGCTCCCCTGTGTCAGCCTCCTTCTCCTTTTATAAGACAATGAGCAAAGCTGGTGAACGGGGCTATGTAAAGGTCAGTATTCCACGCTTTTTAAATGTATGAAGAAATTGTTTTTATTAACTCTGTGGTGTGGTTTGCATGATATAATGCTAGTTATCCTTGGTTTAATGGGAAAATGCACCCCTTATTACAGAACTGATACCCTGGCGGGCTGTTTTCTCAGATGCATCTAAGACTTATGATGCTGTTTATATAGGTTTGCTGTCCTGTTAGGTTGTAGTGTCAGATAATCATAAACAGGCTTCATGGTACTCATTTTCTTGTCTTTTGTTGTATAACTTAGTCCTTCTCAGATGGTAGGTTTTCTTCTCTGCCAGTTTCGTGAGAAGCTGCTGTTTAAAGCTAACAGGCCACATGCATTTGTCTTCCCTTAGTTCCTGATTTGATTATTTTTATTTATATTGTACTATACTCTGTGGATTTATTCGTGAACCTCTCATCGGGATCTCAGCTTCTAGAAAATTCTACAAGCTTTTTTCAGATTTTTCAAAAGTGCATTTCTAGACTGTAAAAGCATAGCTCTCTTCCATCATTGCTTTGGAACGTTGCTAAAAACCCGTGGTCCCCATTTTTCATAAACAAGCAGGACACGCTTCTGTCTCATTCTGTCTAGAAGCACAACCCTGACAGAACTGTTTCAGTCATTGACTATTACTTTGCAAGATCTTCCCCAGAGTGGTTTGTGTGCTGCTGGCATGTAAACTAAAGCAATACTATTAAACTGTTAAAGTGATGACAAAAGCTGTGTTTTCCAGTAGAAGATGAGGTTAGCTGAATGCTGATGCTGTTGTGTGCCCTGGACCAACAAATTTTCTTACTGACTGAGGCAGCTGCCATATATTCTGTGGTCCAGAAGAGATGCTTATGATATTATCACATGCAGGACAGGAAATATGATGCTGATATATGTTGAGCTTGTCTGCAACCACAGTAAAATCCATAAGGAATGCTTATGTGTAATCATCTGTGTGATTTGAATGTAATCTAAAGCACATTGTAACTAAAAAGAGAAAAAACAGGAACGAACAATGAGTTTAAAATATTGAATAGAACAAATCAACATGTAAACCAGTGTTTTGTTGTCCTTAGAAAACAGGTATAAATGTCTAGGAATGTAATCTATTTTAAAAAGGCACAAAAAAAGAAAAAATAAAAAGTTCATGTTCTTCTGCCATCTTTATCCCTAGAATATTATAGAATAAGTTTAACCACTAAAGAGATAGTGCGTTTACTACCAGAACAAATTTTATTTGCATTATGTTGTCAAATACAGAGATAGCTGTGAGTGTAGACATACCAATTTAGAAAAAAAAAGTGATGTGCAGTGATCTTTATTTAAAATTTAAAATAGGAAAATAAGTTCAGTTTACGGTTGGTTATAAGGAAAAGATAAATTATTGACACATTTTGAAGTGAAGAAAGATTTATTTTTGTCTTAAATTTATTTTCACATTATGAAGAAATGGTTTAAATAGGTTTTGTTACTAATGTGTACAATTACTAAGCTGCCTGTAAAATTTCAAACTAGTGGTGCTTCTGGAAGGGCCTAAGTCATATTATGGGATGATTAATACTCACAACCACCCCTGTGAGACAAGACTGAACTTATGCCTGTGTTACAGAAAGGTACACTTTGGTAGGATATATGCTTTGACACACATATTAAGGAAGTGGCCTGGAGATGCTAAGCTTTCTCTCCATCACCGTGTTTGATGAGTACACTGTGGGTAAAGTGACATAGCTACCTTGTCAGTTCACTGACAAAACATGAAAAACTAGCACCAGTGAGACTTGCTTGGCCATCATTTTGCAAATGTCATAGTAACACACAACTCCTCAGTCTCTCATCCTCTGTGTTTTCTCTTGGCTGAACAAATTTGCCCTTTCAACCCAAACATGCAGACAGTTCCTGTCAGACTGAAACCTCTGTGTCCTTCAGCTTAACAAATATGTTGCAGGCACAGTGCTGTAGGTATCAGTGCAACTCTTTGCACATATATGCATTTTTTTAATAAAATTAAAAATGGCTTTTGATCAAGAAGTCTTTCCCAGGTTTTTTCCCAATCTCGGCAGAAACATTTTGCATGACATATTTTAGTTTTAAATGCCTATTTATGAAAACAGCCATTTCTTTGTCTAATAGTTTGCCAATACTTTTTTAACATTACAATATTCCTCTTACAATCTCTATTTGTTTCTAAATTAGAATATGCTAACAATGATATGTAAGCAAATACAGATGCTTCATAATTCTAAATATACTCTCCAGAATTTACTAGTAAGTATAGTTCTTTTTAAGAATGATTATCACTTTACTGTAATTCTACCTGACTCCTCAGGATCACTGATAATTTCTTCTTTGAGTTTTAATACTGAGAAATGTCAGAAAAAAACTTCTATGGATAAATATCCTACTTGTGAGTCGAGATTAGGCTTTGTTAAAAATATGTGGATTTTATTTAATGCTTTTTCTCTAACATTTGCTCCTGTAAAACAGATGGCATATCCAGGATATCTTGAGTTTACTAGTTAGGACTTAAACTTTTATACTTTAATGTGCTTTATTTTCAATGATTTTATAGTAAAACTTTTTGTAAAAGAAAAACTGCACTTTACACTTATTTTACTGTATAAGTGATTTTTAAGTCTTCTTGAAAACTAAACTTGACTTTCTTTAGATATTAAGCTAATTTTCACCAACAAAGCATCAGAGTAACTTATGTCCTCATTACAAATATGATCAGTTCCTCAGATTTAGGACTTTCTTTTCTTCTGTTCAGTTAAGAATATGCTTCAATGTGAACATATGAAGACACACAATAGCAATAAAGATCACAGGAACTGATCTCTAAATTATTGTATTAATGACAAAACAGAAATAAGTCAGCAAAAAGACAAGAAATGACACGCTGTGCAGCATTTGGATTTCCATGTGCGTGGGCAATTAGCTGATGTTCTTTCCTGTTGGCACCTCATCAGTATCCAAAATCCAGCACATCATTTGGACTGGAAAGTAATTTTAGGAGTCATCTCCTCTAAAACTTTATGCTTAAAGCCTTCACTGTTCCCTTCCTGATGAGTTATTATTGCTGAGTTAAACCTGCTCAGGGGTTTTCCTGTGGTGGCATAAAATTGTTGATGGGATTTTTTACTCTCATAGCATGTCTTTGGAAAAGAGTTGTTAGCAAAGAGGACAGGGATAGTGGAAAACAGAAGTCCTGTGATGCCCTTGATTTATTGCCTTCTTTCAGTCCTGAGCTTTTAGTCCTGTAGAGGCATCTATATATAGAATATGTTACACACTTGTAGCTTTTTCAGTAAGAAATTAGGTGAAGGATGGGATCTTGAAGTCAAAGGATTAATTTAAACTGCTTCTGTACATGTGCATTGAATTTATTTGCTATGGGCAGATATGCAATGCTTTGATAACCAAGTCAGTTATTACAAAAAATATTTGTTATGGGTATTCTTGTATCTGTGTACATATATAGAGAGAACTATATATATAATTGTACATAATTAAAGTGGAGAAATTATTTGTCCAAGTATGAAGGAACACCCAATATAAATATTAGTGCAATGTACAGTATTCACCTTTCAGTGTTTTTTCTTAAAGTATTTATGCAGTGAAACATTCTGGCAGATACTATAAGATCTACAAAAACTTACTGTCTGATTTTCATCATCCTCTGTAGTAATCAGAGTGCATTTAATGGAATTTTTTTTTCTGAGGGCAACATACACCTTTACAAGTTGAATCCAAATGACAAATTGCAGACAACCTGGGGTTCTAGATCACTAGGATTCCTTATCTAAATTGCTTGTGCATCAGATTTCTTTTGTAGCACTGAATAATTTGGACAAATGATCCTTCAAATGGTAATTGAATTTCCTTAACAACAGTTGGGTGATGGTACATAAAAAGTAATAAAAGCCTTTAGCAGTGCCCTTTCCTGGAGCTTGTCACAGTCTCTACCTCTGATAGTGAGTGACACTTACTACACAAGTCATATTTCCTTAAAAGCTGTGGCTTTGCTGACGTTGTATCCAAAAATATGCTTTCTCTTGCAAGTTGTCTGGTGGTAAAATCAAACTATTTGGAGTTTTTGTTAATAGTTGAACATTTTACAGGCAGCTCATTTTCTTCAAAACATATTCTCAAAAACTAAGGTTGCCATTAGAAATTTATTTTCCTATGTACTGAGAGATCAATTAATTTGTCAGTACTTTAACTTTACTATCATAAGAAAAGTTAATTCTGGGTTATTTGCATGAGAACTACACAATTTATATAGCCATATGTATGTTGTCTGAAGCTCCTGTGGGATCAAAATCACCTCTGCCAGTATTGGGATTTTTGATGATCTAAGAATTTTAGATTTGTTCTTCAAAATGCAAATATTGTGTATTATAGAAACGTAAATCATAGATAAACAATTTTTTAAATTAAATTATTTTTCCTGTTTCTGTCTGACTGATATAGCTAGGAGAATTCGAAATCTAATCTTTAAAATAGTCTGGTTATTCCTATGTCTTGCAGAAGAAAAGGAAAAACAAATTGTATGTTAGTAAAATCTTATAAACTCTCATACAGACAGATTTTTAGAGCCACAAAATGTTAGTTTGCTGAAACATTCTGAAAAATACTTCTCATGTGAACTCCTTTCTTTTTGTAAGTTGAGACAAAAGTGATAGTCTGAGAATGGTTTATTATTATTACTCATCAATCTCCCATATATATTTAGTGGATTCTATCTCTAGCTCCCTCTTTCTGGAATACAGGAGTTTCTGGGGTTTTAGTAAGCATTTTCTACCTCGGCTTTATTTTGCTTTCTATAAAATGTCTTGTGATGCTGGAGAGATCATAATGCTTGTTAAAAATTATTCATAGGTCAAATACCTGATACAGGTAATGGCATGGCAGCAATTTGGGAATACTGGCTGTTTGGTTGTCTAGCATAGCAAAGGTCTTATGATTTTACAAATGTTTTTCATTTGACCACACACAAGTCTAAATTCACTAGGTCTTATGTTCCTGTTTGCTTTCTCTTAATAAATCCAATTTGTCTTATTTTGACTCTTTGAGAACATAAATTCTTCAGACTGGGTAATTCTCCCCCTGTTTTTATAAGTGAAAAACACAGTGCACTGGAAAACACCCAGAAACTGTAATTCATTAGCAAGAGTGATAGATATTTGCTCAAAACTGACAGAAATTGTTCAGGTTCTTGCCATGTGTTACCTGAAATATACTATTTCTTCTCCCATGGTAATAAACAGGGTTAAACCCTCATTGTAGTTGGCACTGCCAGGACTTTCCACATCAATTTGACTATATTGGAAAATTGATTCAGATCTAAGTAAGCCACTCCATCTTGAATAAAAATTGCAATAAAATAGATATATTAGATATGTTAGTTTCCTCATGTATCTTTTTCTTCAGTGTCTGAGTCCTGTATATTTTTTTTTCATTTCTCTGATTTTTATTAGGAGTCATTATACTTGTAAAGTATTTAGTGAATTTCTGATTGCTGCAAAGAAAATAATTGGGCTAGATAAGAGAAATCAAAGCCTTTTTAGTGCACTTGGAACAATTACAGATATATGACTGCAAAACCAAAAATACCAAAACGCAGTTTATTGTAATGAAAGCATAATACATTTTATGAAAACTAAGGGCATTTCAGCAATGTCTTAAATTCAAATCTTAGCAAAGCAAGTAGTATCTAATGATACTGAGAACTGACCTTTCCTTGGAGGAAGTGTAATTTTAATGTTGATAAATAAAGGGTGTCATTATTAAGAAGACTTTTTGGTGTTGAATGCTGTTTTATTTGGTGATGTCAAAGTCTCGTTTGATTCAAAATACTGTTGTCTTCTGAGCTGTAGTAAAAAGTGTTCTGAATAATCATTCACTAGAGATCTGTGACAAAGGTTTTTTTAATAAACCAATTTTTCAGTTTTATTTTGGATAATAAGGTGATTCTGTACTTGGGAAACAACTGATTGCACCTGCCTCTGAATATGTGAACTTGTAACAATTTCCCTAGAAATGTCATTGTTGGAAACAGTGTTCTTAGGGTTGGCATTAAAATGTCAGTTCACCAACTGTTCAGAAAGCTGCTGAGTTTCATGACACAAATGTTGCCATCTTCCAAGTGAACTAAGCCAAATATGCTCTTTTCTTGCTCATTGGTTTCTAAACTTCACTAGAAATAGATGTGTGATTCCCATTTTAGTAATTCATGTATTTGTCTTGTTATTCTCTAGAAAACTCCTTATCAAAGCTCTCAAAATGAGTGGTTTGTATTCAACTCTTAAACCCTTATATAAATACCTAAAAGTGTACAGAAGCATTTGTTGGATTTTCCTTCTGTTAAAAAAAAGAAAAAAAGGCTTAACATCTGAAATTTCTGATAGTTTTAGAAAGAGGTATGTGCACATACGCACAGATGGTGTTTTTAGGAGACTGATTTTTCTGCCCAAACTTCTAATAAGTGCAGTCTTGCATGGAAAGTTTGGGGGGTTTGTACAATTACTTTTTAAAGGGGAAAAATCTAAGTGCAGTGTGCTACTTTTAACAATAGCAAGATTGGTCTCGGGTTTTTAAATAAAAATAATTTCTCTACTCTTTCTTGAAAACTTACATCTATTCCTTTAATACTGAATGTTCACTTGCCTGCAACAAATATGTGCAGCTAACATTTCAGAGCCAGCGTATCAGTGGTACGGGGATTTTTGTAAGAAGAATTGAAACGAATGCAGTAGAATTTTTGGATGCTATCATTAAGTGATCCATCTGTTTTCTGAGGCTTGGGAGTCTGTAGGCAACCCTGTATCCCCTATAAAACAAAATTTCGGATGTTATCATGACTTCCAATGTATGAACTCTATTGAATTTAGCATTTTTAAAGGAAAGTTTTACTCTGGAGGTGTTTGCTAGTGATCTAAAGGAATGGTCACATTTATAAGTCCTTTCAATCAGTTCTGAGGCTTTTGTGAAATCACATAGTATATTTATTTCACAAAATTATAGAATCATAGAATGTTAGGGCATTGGGATGGACATGAAAGATCATTTTGTTCCAATCCTCCTCACCAAGGGCAGGGACACCTTGCACTACACCAGGTTGCTCAAGGCCTTATCCAGCCTGGCCTGGAACGCTGCCAGGGTTGGGGCATCCACAACCTGCCTGGGCAACCTCTTCCAGTGTCTCACTACCCTCACAGTAAAAAGTTTTTTCTAATATCTAACCTAAATTTCCCCTGTTTCAATTTGTATCCATTAATCCTTGCCCTATCACTACAGTTCCTGATGAAGAGTCCCTCTCCAGCTTCCCTGTGGATACTGGAAGGTTTCTGTGAGGTCTCCACATAACATTCTCTTCTCCAGGATGAACAACCGCAACTTTTTCAGCCTGTCTAAGAGAAGTGCATCAGTCTTATCAACTTGCTGCCCTCCTCTGGACTTGCTCCAACAGTTCCATGTCCTTCTTATGTTTGGGACAGCAGAACTGGATGCAGTACTTCAGGTGTGGTCTCACAAGAGCAGAGTAGAGGGGGAGAATCATCATCTTTGACCTGCTGGCTACGTTTCTTTTAGCTGTCTTCAATTTAATTTCTTTGCAGATTAATTTCTTTCTACTTAAAATGTAGTACTATCTTAAGCTTTTTATGTGTTCTCTAGGTGTACTGTGGTACGAAACACTGAACAGATAAGAGAATATAATTTGCACACTAGTCCCTTTTTAACCCAAGTTTTTAATACATTTTAGGTGTCACTTTTTGTCTTGCTAGGACTTAGTGTATAAACAGTTGCAAATGAAAATCTTCACTTTTTTTTTTTTCTTGAATTCTGATTCCAGTGGTTTTCTTTGAAGCAGCACTCATAAATATTCTTTCATAGATGAAAATATCCTTGAAGAGCAAATGCATTTCTAAAGTGTTGTAAATGTCAAAGGAAGGATGGAGGTACAAATTATCTCTGAACTTAATATTTCTACCAGAAAATTCCTCAGAGGGAAAGAAGCTTTCAGAGAGCACTGATAATGCATAAATACCCACGCTGATTCAAGAAATGATCTTTAAGATATGATGCACATTGAGGTTTGTGGAAAGTTATAGTTGATTTAAGTAACTTTGTCTCTCCTTGTACTAATGTATTCCTGTATCGCTAGGAAGGAACTAAAACTTCATTTCTCTGTGTGCTTCCCTTTTTAGTCTTGGCTTGGATTTCTAGTCACAAGATCAGTTTTGCATGGACTGGGGTTTTTATCATTCTCTGTCCCAATGAAGCCTATATCCAGAAAGCAAACCCTTCCAACCATACACTAAAGGGATATACACAGATGTACATATAGGAATTTACAAGGAGAATAATCTGTTAATTGTGCCCATGTTCTCAAGTATAGGACATTGTTCTACTCTGTAAATTGTGTGTATTCTCTAGTGTTTTATAAAACTTGACCAAATTAGATTATCAGATTACCAGCAAATCTTGGTTGCCCCCCAAAAAACCCTACACATATGTCAAAGAATAATATACTGCATCAGGATGCTTGTTATCTGTGAATAAAATGTTCTGGAAAGGCTTGGAATATTGAATCAGGAGAGGCAGTGAAATGATTTGATGGGGAGAAATGAAAATCCTCAAGGTTCACTATGCTGGAGAAATGAGGAAGGTCTGCAGTGCTGAAGAAAGTCTGGAGCATGGGATTAAATTGGTGATAAGTGGAAATCTGGTGAGTAGATAGAAGAAATCAGATTGCCAGTAAATTTCTGTTGTGATATATTACAGAATATCAGACTCAGGTGGAATGATGAGTAACAACGCAATGTGGAGATAAGAGCATATGGAAATTGTAAATGGGATTGTTATATCAGGATGTGGTACTTTGTCAAATGTTTCTCAGGAACCTGTTAATACTGATTTTTACTTATGGTGAACAAAAAAAAAAAGAATACATTGGTAGGTTATCGTTATAGAGGTTTTTCACATCATGTAGCAGCTATGGGAAACAGCAGTATCAAGGACAGGTAGCAAGTCCCTGAGGCTTTACCAAACAAGGGTTTTCCTTTCAGCTGTTAAATATTTTATTCTAATATTTTATTTTGAATTTAATACTCAAACTGTCTCTTGGGACATAATTTCATTTTCTGGCTTTATATATGTATATATATGTCCCCTAAAAATATGGGAATATTTGCACTGGGAGAGATACAAACATAAAAGAACAAGGTTGAATACTGAAGGCATCTGTTGTTCTCAGTAGGAATACGATCCTAAAGGGAAGAGATAATCCACTTGAGCTAATATAAGTTTTGAACTATGACAGATTAATTTAAAAGAAATCTGAAATGGGATTATAACTTAGAATGCTGAGGAAGAAAAAGTCTTGGACCTGGAATCTTAAACTAATTATTGCATGAATATTTATCTCTTATCTTCTCTTTACATGAGTGGTTTGTTGTGACATTGCTTTTAGAGACTTGGCTTTGGAGTCTACGTCCAATGTGTCTTCACTTGTTATCATCTTCTACTCCTTGGTTTCATCATAGGCTGAAATGTAATTTTACAAAGCTTACACATCTGCATTCTTGCTTAGTTTTCAGGTTCTCCTCGATTTTAGAAATATATACATACATAAATATATACATATATAAGATTTGTTAGAGTATATGCTTAAATAAAATTGTATTTATTGCAGATTAGAAAAATGAGACTAATATAGCAAAATGAGCAACATGAGCTTGAGCAACATGAGTGTCTTTGCTTCTCCACCAGCTAGACTGAAAGCACAACAAGAATTAAGATGAAGCCATTTCTTTCAAGGCAATCCTCAGTCTTGTCTTGTTTGATGAACTTCTTACTCTCTTTTACACCCAATTTTTAAATTCCTAAGACTTAGAATTTCTTTTCTGTATCAGTCACAGCCTTGTAGAGGTTTTTGTTTTTTTGGTGGTTGGTTCTTCCAGCCCCCAGCTTTGATAACTGGAAATGGTTAGTGTTAAGTAAAAACTTGAAGTAATTTTTACATAACTATTTTATGCAATTTCAGTAAATTATGTTTGCCCTGTTCTTTTGAAGCTGGCACTTGGAAAGTGATTCTGGGGTCACTCATGATGATATACTGTCCATTACAATACTCTGCTCCAATAGCTTGTGACCATACTGTCATGTAATGGGAAACACTGTCTCTGTCTCCTCTCTTACAGAGTCTTCTGTCCTCGTAATGTGCAATTTCTCTTCATAGGTAAAACCCTCTTGAAAATGGAGGGAGGAGAGAGAAAAGCTGATGCTTATAGCTAAATACGTACAGGTCTATACCATTGATAAAGTACTATTTTTGTTTGCTGCAGGTCTTTCAGTCCTGGATGCAGGCTTTCAGTCAAAACCTGAAATGGGAGGAAAAGTGCAGAAAAGGGTGGTCTCCTTCTGTCTCCTTTTTCCTACTGGTCTAGGGCTGAACTTGGAAATAGTGATGAGAAGGGCTGAGAAAGGGGTAGGGAGTGTTCTACCTAAATTCAGCAGCAAGAATAGCATTAATACCAAACTGGATTGGAACAAACTGCAACAAATGGTTTGGATTAAGAGGTCCAAGTAATTTTAAGCACTAATGAGACTGGATATCCCAGAAAGTCCTGTTCAGTTCTGTGTTTCCAATTTAGCTTTTCTGAACTCAAATGCCATTATTTCTGTCTCCATAACTCAATTCTTCAGTCCCTGCTTGTACGTACAAATTGTTATGGAGCTGATGGTCTGATAATTTTTGGGATTTTGGAGAAAATAATCCTTCTCTCTAGTTACAGCATGAGAGAAGGGCTTTTTTTGTTGCTGTTCTTAGTTTGGGGGTTTTGTTTGTTTGTTTCCCCACAAGCTTCTGCATGAGACATTGAAAAGTATTTTGATTCTGTGCCTCACAGCCAGTGGCCACACAAGGATAGGTTTGTGGTTGTAAGTCAAGATAACAGCAAACAAGCAGGACTACAGACCTCCAGAAGCTCAGTTTGAGCTGATGCTCTTTTTAACAGCAAATATTACAATAAAGACCAGTAATTTGCAATCAGTAGTGGAATTGCATTGTGATGGGAATTAAAACCTCTGCTGGAGAAAACAGACATTTCTGAAGCTCTGCTAAGTGATTGTTCCAGCCACGCTTCTCTGGTTGACACTTTGTTCTCAGTGTAATTCTGAATCTCTGCCACTTTGCTCTCAAATTTAGAAATGTATCACATCATGTTTCCTGGTTAGTAGGGTTTCACTTACAGGCTAATATTACTACAAGTTCTCCTACAGGCAGAGAATGAAAAAAATACAAACCATAAAAACCAAAAAAACTTGCCAAGTCTTTTCTATTTTATAACTCACTTCTACATGCAGATCTACAGATGTAGTAAAACTACTGTTTTTTATTATTGCCTTTTGTATATCATTCTACCATTAAACTTGTCCACTGAGTTATCAAAAAAAAAAAAAAAAAAAAAAAAAAAGAGAGCAGGAGATAATAATTCGTGGTCTCTTCTTCAAAGTGATAGAGGAAGCCAATTCTTGTAATTCATCTTGTTAAAGTTTTTATAATTTTAAAAGATGGGAAGCTATTTAAACTCCAGAACAGAAGGAAAATCTGGCTAACCCAGGCATAAATGAAAGAAATATGCCTTTTAGTTTTTCAGCTCTGAGGGGCCATTCAAATTGCAAGAGTAATAATAAAAATGTGTCTTGCCAAGGAGTCTGAGCCAAGAAATTTTTGGAAAGCAAAGTTCTTATAGGGCAACTTTTGTTTTGCCCCTTGTGTTTTGGGGGGTTTTGTGGGGTTTTTGTTTGGCTTTTTGTTTTGGTTTGGTTTTGTTTGTTTTGTTTTCGGTTTTTTTTGATGCAACAGACATCTGCTGTAGTTTAATTGAATTTTTAAAGCCTTATCCTGATGTTCACTTTCTGATAGCCAAGGCAGCGTAAATATGTTTCTAGGCAAAGTATTTCAGTGCGTTCTCTTTTACCAGCCTCAGACATACAGTTCCAGATGTTTTAAAAATCACCTTTTGTTCAGTGTGGATTATTCATGCAATCCTGCATTTTCTCAGAAGTGTCTCGTTAGAATTAGAGTTTCCAGACTCTGCAATGTTTAAAAGAACTAATAATCATGCTTGGCTTTGACCTTTCTCTCCAGCCTTAAATGCAGCATAGAGCAAGTGTTTCATATATAGAATGAAATAAAATCTCTAGGAAAACACCGAGGGTTCAGTGTTGTTTTCCAAAGGGTCCTTTGGAAAAAGGGTACTTTATTGCTGAAAAAATGTCTTGGTAGTAATTATTTAATTGCTTATGCTTTTGCTTTCTGTATAATTTTTATTACAACTTTTATTATCTCTTTTAAAAAAACTAAATATCTGAATTTTCATCACCAAAATCTTTGTGACATTTAAAATGGATAACATTGCTGATACCCTTCAAACCCAAGGGAAATGACAGGAGGAATTTTTGCACTTGGTTTAAGGTAACAAAAGATGATCATTAAAATTTGATCACCTTCTTTTTAAATAAAGAACTGCTGGAAAAGGAAAAGCAATTGCTCTTGGCAAACCAGGCTTTTTTTAAATTTTATTTTATTTTTGGTATCAGATGGTAATGACTATGCACTAGATTTTCTAGTAAAGGACTAGATAAAGATATTTTCTTTTTTGACTCCTTTTTGGAGAAGAAAGTGTAATCTGGATATGTCATCAGAAGTAAACTAGCTCTGTGTTGCAAGGAATTGGAGTGGTTCTGAAAGAAAAAACAGGACAGGAGGTTCAGCATGAGGCAGAAGAGAGACCAGCCCAATAATTTACACTAAGGAGTGATTCAGAAACTGTGTGTTTTCCTCAATTCAGACACCTTAACTACTGTAGGCATAGGAATATCTTGGCATGATTTAAGGAAAAAATTGATTTACTTCTTGTCTGTGGACAAGTATCCATTTTCTGGAGACTGGTGTGAACTGCAAGCTCAGTTAGTGCAGTTCCGGGAAACTGTTTTCATACTGCTGAGCAATTTTAGAAGTTGGCACTGCCCCTATATGATGAACGTGGTTACACCATGAGAACAACCTTTTGTAAAAAATCACAATCAGGAAAGCAAACTGCAAACAGATTCTTGTGGTAAGACAAGGTGTTATGCATGAGATCTTGCTATGGACAAGAAAGGGAACGTGCCATACATTTATACCTGATCTGTGTGTTTACAAAGCCATGAACTTATTTTTAGCTTATTTAAAACATTAGTAATATAAACAGAATTAAAGAAAAGTTTTTATTCTGATTGCAGGAATACTAACAGTCCATATTGATATGAGATCTCATAGTACAACGCCTTAATGACTAGAGACATTCAGGAGTAATTTTGCTTGTATTATCATCCATCGTTACACAGTACTGTAATCTTCCCTGAGACTGTAGGATGTTGTGAAATAGGCTGTGCTCCTATTGATACTATTCTACTTCTATAAACCACTTTCATGGCAGAGTCACGCAAACTACTCATATGGGCTTCCCCCCTACTCCTTGTTTTTTGTCTTTAAAGAAGGAATGTTCCTGGGGAAGCAAAATCAATATATACTAAAGATGTGAGGAAATCCTATGGTTTTCTTCGGAAATGTTTTGTCTTCAGAAAAAAAATTAACTGTTTTAAAACATCTATTACCCACTTATCTCCATCTTTTTTTTTCTTTAATTAGATGGAAAACAAAAGAGGTAAGCTATTAAAATGTGACTAATCTGAATTATGTCTGATGCATCAGATGGAGGACTCTAGTTAATGATAATATAATGTAGGATATAATTTCATTATTGAATCAAAAGAAACTTGAGGTTAGTTTAATCAAGACAGAAATGAAAACAGTATGACATGCTATAAATCCTTTACTAAACAAAACTGCTAAGGGCATATTTGCACTTAAGGTATTTATACCTGACAAGTTACCTGTGGATTGGAAATCATAAAAGGTTGTTGGGGTTTTATATTTCCCCCTCCTCCCCCCTGCCCCATCTCATTCTTTGGACATAAGATAACTCTAGTGGATTTTTTTTTCTTTTTGACTGAAGAGCTTATCTCCCATTTTTAATACAGTTTCTACAGCAGAGATAGCTGCTCTGTTCTGATGGGGAAAAGTTTGAAATCATAATTTATGTAATATTCTATTTGGTGACTGAAGGTCTATATCAAGGCACACAGAGCAGCTGGTATGAACTAGGAAATTTCTGCAGGGCTTAAACAGAAGCAATATTCATATCTACCATATAAGATCCTATAAAGTTTACCATTCTTCTTCTAGTGTTCAGGAGTTGTTTTCTTCTAGAAGTATTTCTTGTCCTCACAATGAGAGATACAAGCAGCGGTATTCTTCCATATCTTTATGTTCCTGAGTTGATTCAGTGCTGATTATGTAATGTGTGTGTATTATATCAAAATTATTGTTCTTTGGACTCATCTATAGAGTTGGGAGTAATGCTCATTACCAGCCTTGCAGTTAACTTCTTATTCTAGGCTTCAGGGTTAGAAATTTTTTACAGACAACTAATGAAGTTTTCCTTTGCTCACCTACACCATATACAGGTGATTATCATTATCACTGAATTCTTACTTTATAGGAGCTGAGTTCATAATAAAACTGTTTCACCTCCTTAGGCTGTAGAGTTGGAAAATGTTTTGTGTTTATGTTTAGGGCCTTTATTTGATCACATCTTAGACTGTTGCCACTAGGGGACTGCAATGATTTCATACTCAATTTCTAGTTTCCTGAGGTCTCAAGCACATGGTTCCAAGTACTTGCCCTGTCACTGAGTGTTTCCAGATGGGAATCAAAAATTCTGTCTTCCGCTGATGCCTGTGAGTCACATTGATATTGAATACCCTGGTTGCTCCCTTTCCCTGCTTTTAATCTCTAAGATTTACTTTGATTCTGTCGTCTTCCATCTCTGGTCTTCAGGGACTGATTTAAAGTGGTGTGAAAAGGACAGATGAGAGAGGTTTGCCTGAAGCCTGAAGTAATTGTGGCCATACTTCCCAGAGAAATGGTTATATATATATATATATATATATATATATGGCTGCAGAAGAATATATACTAGGAAGTAGGAAAACAAATTATGATACTGCTCAGATAGTGAATGAGGCCGTTAAAATCTACCCACTGTATGAAACATGCAATTTGAAGACCCTAATGCAGATTCAGATATTTCTTTTACAGGTCTAGCAATGTTTAATGGGTGTGATACCCTCTGATTCATATCCCTGATGAACATTTCCTGCCTGAAGCACACACTGGGTAGCTCTTCCAGGCTTAGTCTATATCATGAAGCCCAGGTGAATTTCCAGTTGACTGGAGGTTATGATAAAACAATTTTTGGAACGTGTTTTTTATTTGCTTGTAATGAAAATAACCATGCAGAATAGAAAAATTGTTGCTCAGTTTAGAGTGGTAGAGTTTTGAGCATATATAAACCTTTTCCTATTACTCATGAGCAAAGTTCAGGTTTATCAAACCATAGATATGATCAGATTAATTCTATTTAAAATTATTTTTCTGTATGTCAGAGTTAAATGAGAGCTCATCAGCTGTATTATATGGTATTATATATAGATATAGGTCAGTATTACAATAACATGTGTTCTGGAAAATCTGGAACAGACTGGTAACTGCTTGTGTTCCCCAAAAGGCATTACTGAAGGATTCTACGGGAATGCTGATAAACTTTTTCTTCTCCTTATCTGCAGGAACCCAGGAGGGAAAAGACAGACCACAGGCCTAGCAGTGATAGTTTAAATTGCTCTCAATACTGGTATTTCATATGTAAAAATTAACATAATCAAATTTTGGATGAAAGACAGTTGTTTCAAAATTGCTTCAACCAAGATGTAGGTTGTAGAACTGTTTGGGCTGTAGCATCTGGTTCTGTCTTTCTCCTCCATGAAGTAGTAGCTGCAGTATATTCTCTCAAATACTTTGCAGTTCATGCCAGATTAGGGTTGTGAAGACCTAAGGATATGCACCTTTCAATCTTTACTTTTTTAGGTTAATTAGGGCATCAATCCATGCCTACCAAAAATACAAGGGGAAAGAAAATCCCCCCAGAACTGTAGGGAAGCCCTTGACTGTGAAGATGAAATCTAGGTTTTGAGAATTGGGGAAATTTTGATAAATGGGAAAACCTGTGCTCAAAGAAGTTACAATAGATGACTGAATAAACTAGTGAAGCTATGAAGTCAACCTTTATTAAAACTATATGTATATTTCATATTTATAGATACATAGATGTTACTACCTATATGTAGTGAAAGCATATTTCTTATAATTACTTTTACTTACTGGCCCAAGTTGTACATAGTAACTATAATTAAAATTCTCAAAGCTGATTTGATGCAATGCCTATTCTATTCTCTTAAGAACGCTGCATACCTAGTAGGCATAAATAAAAGATGTTTGCAGCCAATTTCTGATATTTTTCTGTTTAACAGATTAATGTAGATATTGGGGTCAAATGCAAGCTTTACAGTATTTTTATTTTGTATGGACAGAATATGGATATGCTTTAGTTATATCAAATCTCAAAAGATTTATGGAACATATAGGCTATTACAGCAAAAGTTTCTATAGCAGGGAGGTTGATTCCTTCTGATTTTTTAAATTCAGCTTTCTCTTCCATTAACTATAGGTATAAATATGTGCAGAATTTGGTAGAACTAAAATGAATTATCATAACTGTCATCTTGGAGGCAAAACCCAACTGTCTTATGAATGGCACATGTAAAAATAAGATAGGAGTCCAAAGCCACCAAAAAACCTTACGTAATTTAGAGTAGCATGCCTGAATCTTTTTTGAGTTATTTGATAATACTCGGCAATACTATCTTTTCAGGTTGTAAGATATGACCATATATCTAAAACAGGATCTGTATAATAAGGAAGAAAATATTTTAGTGTTCTGCAGGAAGTCTATTGATAATGCTGCCCATGCAGCTTTGCACACGGGTATTCAATATATATTGAACACTAAAAGATAGCACTCTGGTTTCTGCAGTGAGAATTTTACAGTGCATGCACACAACTTAATGTGCAACATGAAAACTGCATTATACCATGTTATGTTTCAGCAAGTAACTCCCAGTCTTGTTTACTCTCCAGCACAAACCTCTGGTTGGCTAAGGAAGGTCAGGCTGGGAAGTTGCTCCTGTTTGACACTGCAGCATTCTGGAGTGATGAATATTTAATTAGGCAAGTGTGGACCGTGTGGGAGGTTGAGGCAGCTGTAGCTCCTAGTTGACTGTCTGCAGTATCATTTTAGAGTGTTGTGTGAAAATGAATCCTTAGGGTAAGCTTCAAGGACACTGAGTAGGTAAAAAAAGGCTTTCTGTCAGGGCAGCTAGTTACAGGGAAGTTAGGAACAAGAGACACAAATGTGTTACGTGTTTCTGTTACACTGGTCAGAGATTTTATGTTCTGGTGAGCTAAGCCACCATGTTTTATTAAGCTCCATAAATGTAATAGAAAATTAAGTTTGAACCTAGGAACTATAACAGCAATGAAAGTAATTTATTTTATGCAGGTATTAGCTATTGGAATGGAGCACATGTATAATTTGTTGATATTAAGCAAGCAGCATGAGGTAGCAGTCATTTCTCTGTAGTCCTATTTTAAACACAGCAACAGATGTTTGAAGATATTATTCTTAGCAAGCTTTCTGGAGAAATTAAAAACTATTGACAAAAGCAGGAAGACTGTATTAATTTTCAGTGGCATAGGCCAGGATAAAGATTTTGTATTATTTTGTGTTATACATTAAAAAACATTGCATGTATTTTGGCTAAGTAACAGTTGGGCTAATAGGAAGGTTTTATTTGTGTTATGAAGGATTAAAAAAAAAAAAAAAAAAAAAAAGTGAATAAGTCTGTCTTCATAACCAGGGAAATTGGCAGTACCCTTGTTCTCTGTCCTGGGCTCTGTGGAAGTTATTTTTCCCACACAAGGCAGAACGAGATCATATCCACATCCCATTTAGCCATCTATTTTAAAATGGAATGGATGAAGCAAGAAATAGTTTTGTTTTCTTTGCTGTCACTATAACATTCAGGACAGACAGCAAAGAACAATAACCATTTTAAACTAAGTAAATGTAGCTAGTATGTTACTACTGATCAGTTAGGATGGGAACATGTGCCTGCATCTCTGCTTCCCCAGCTCGTATTCTAGCATATAACCATCTCTGGTCTGTGTTAATGTCCAAGACTAAATTTGGGCAAATGACGTGCAAGAGAATTTTTGTTGCTGTTCACTGGCTGTGGCTAAAAGTGGTGGCTGATACTTTCACAGACATCATGAATAATTTGGAATTACTTCTGGAGTTTTCAGTGACTTCTATGATGAATGACTCTAATCCTGCTGCATCCACTTTAATAACGATGGTGAACTTTGGACACCTCAGTGCACAGTACTGTTGAGTCAAGAAGTAAAAGACCAGAGAACTATTAAAATAAATACATTAGGGACTGTGATTTAGGAGCACCCTTACTTTTATGATAGGCAGGGAGCAACTGAAAGGAGAACTGATGATGGTCATCTACTTGTGGCAGCTGTTTATTAAGCTGATCGTAAACATCTTGCTGTTACCTTGTGTTCACCCATCTGTTTGTTTCTGCCCATCTGTTATTGCTTGCTATGCACGTAGGTTGTAAATATTGTTGTTGTTCTTTTAAATGAGAAGGTTAGAAATCCTGTGATAAAAATGTTCAGTTGTGGAATTCAGTATTTGTGTTAAGAAAGCCTCTGGAGTCAACATCGAGGAAACTGTATACAGGTTTCCTGTGCTCCTGATTGACTTCCTGTGGTTACCCTTTCTGATGAGGTTGAAGCATTTAATTGAGTTGATTTTTGTTATAAGATTTCAATTTGCTCTTAGTCAATAGCAAGGGCTAGTTCAGGATGGAATTTTGCTCTTTGAAGTCAGAGGAATGTGTACAAATGAAAGAGGTATACAAGGCAAATTGCCTGCAAGAAGCCAATTGTGCTCTGTATATGTCACTTCAGCTTGTACTGCTATGTTTTTTATTCCCAGGCTAGCAAATTTATATTTGGCATGCACTGTCATCCTTATTCCATTGGGTTTCTTCTCATCATTTTTTTTCTCTCCCTAAGCCATTATACTGCGCTTTTTGAAATTTGAGTCTTTGCCATTTCTACACACCTGCTGATACTGACCAGCTCTGAATTACAAGATTTGTAAAGTTTTTTCTTCTGTAGTGTTATATTAAAGCTATATCAGTGTATAACCGCTTCTGAATATGGTTAGGATGCATTTCGGTTGCCAACAGGTTTGCCTGGGGCATAGACCAGTGAGAGTGCTGAGGACTCAAGTTATAAAAATGTATGCGGAATTTCATCTATTGATTGAAAAGAATTTGATTTCATAAATTTATGGGTTTGCACTGTTTTCTTGCCATGGTGTCAAAGTTTTTTTAGATTTTTCTCATAGTTTGTATAGAAACCCTGGAAGGAAGACAGTATTTTATTATTATCAATTAATTTGTTTTGACTGCTCTATAGCATGCTTTCTTCATTGGGGAAATATTTCCATTTTGCTTTAAAACTGGACTGCAATTGTGGACAGTCTTGGTAAAAAACTACATGTGTTTCCTCTCTAGTGATTTCATTACTGCCAAGTATTTGAAAACAAAATAATGTTGTGTTTTATATTATTCTGTGAGCCCGTGAGCTGGATTGTGTGAAACAATTTGAAAATCCAGTTTACAAACAACTTTTGCCTTTTCCTTCCATTTAACTTTTTCTAATGTCTGAAAAAAACTTTTGTTTTGTATGCATGTGTTTTACTCCTCTTCCTTGTACTGAAATAGTTGTTTTTAAACCCTAATTTCTAAGTACTTGATTCCAAAGCAATTACTTCTAGGAACTGATCCAGGTCCTTCTGACACTAATATGATCTTTTTTTAATAGGTTTTAGTTCAGATCTGTGGATTATGAATTATTAGGGAGGGACCTAGCTTATAGATATAAGAAATATTTATATACTTCAGTGCAAAGAGACTGATTCTGATGGAAGATTTCAGTGTGACCCATCAGATAAAAAAAAATAAAAAAGGTAATACTACCAATATACAGAAGCTGATATTCCCCAGCTTTCCCTCATAATTTTATTATATTTGTCACGAACTATGGTGGTTTTATTACAGTTTTCCTGCCCCTTTCCCCTAATCTGCTATGCTGATCTGGGGCAAAAAAACTTTAGTCTTAGTCAGCCTTTTCTGCTGAACAGAGGAATATTGGGAGCTAGATTCATATACAATGCTATCAGAATACTGTGCCATTTGTTAAAAGTATCTTGGTGGAACTAGTCAAGAACCTTTCATGAACTCTTCAAATTACTGTCATTGCTGTGTTGAAATGTAAAAAATATATGAATAGTGTCAAAACTGGTAAAGCTTTTGTGGGTTTTTTTGCGGGACGGGGGGGGTAACAACTGCAAAACATGGCTTATGTTGGCATTCTTATGGCTTTTGAAAACCAGTATTTCAGTTCTTTAAGCTTCAGTCATTTTCAGTTCTTTATATTGAAGTAACACTGCTAGGGAAGATTCTATAAAGCAATTGGAGATGTCAAAGGATTAAGAAGGTCAAGGAGTCCAGCTGACAACCATCTGTATCCGCCTCTTCTAAAGAGATACAAACTTATGTTTTTAGTATCTCTTCACCTCTAACTATTTAAGGAATTTCCCTATGAGAGACTAGAGGAGTTCAGAAATTTGTAAGGCACACTGCCATCTCCAGTTCTCCAGTGCCTCAGAATTTGATGGGGTTTGTTGTGTTTTGGTAGGGTTTTTTTGGTTTTTTTTTGTTTTTTTTTGTTTTTTTTCCAAACTCTTCTGTGTCTTTTCAGAAAAACTTTGCCAAGAAATTAGCTCCTGCTTAAGATGAGTGGCTGTAGGAAGCAGTGCAGAGATGAAACACTGAAATTTGCCCAGATCCTTCTTGGACTAATCCTTGTGTTGAAGTAACCTGGGGGCTTCTGTGAGCTATTTCATTTTGGTTCTTTCCATTATCTGTGTAGCCTCATTGGAAGCATAAGACAGCATGCTTGTGCTTTAGATAGCAGACACAGAAACTGTGTCATCTAACTGCAACCTTGATAATGCTTTGATGTATTGTGCCTATAATGTATTTATCTCTGCTCACTGCATAACATAGACAATAGCTTGAAGATGTGCATTTGTCTTTATTGTAATTTTTTAAAGGCATTCACCAAAATGTTTTATGGTCAACGCTGTCACTGAAATTAGATCAGACAGTGATTTTCTTCTGTTAAGCTTTTCTTAATGGGTTGTCCTTTTTTAACTGTATTAAGCATAACATATTGCATCACCCTCTAATGCAATAGAGCTGCTCTCCATGTTTATGTAGTGCAGGAAAGCACTCCAAGGGAAAACACATTTTTTGGGTTCTGTAGTCATGAATGAAGACTACAGAAGATGATTTTTTTTTTTTTTTAAACAAGAAACACTTCTCAAGCACGATGGAAAATAATGACGGAATTACGGAATAGTAAGGAATGCAGCTAGCTTCCTAAAGACAGTTTCTTGGAGGGATCCTAACCACAAAATGTTAACTGTGCCAGAGCTAGTTTCCATCCTGTCACAGGTCAGCAGCCGTACAGAGGTACCACTTGGGTCCTGCTTCTTTATTCCTTCCGTATAGGTGTGCGGTGGCCTGGGGTTTCCATAACCTTCAAGCAGGCTACGGCGCCTGAGGCCGACACGCAGAGGGAAGGCGGTGGGGCGTCCCCTTCAAGTCCCAACTCGATTACCTTCCCGCAGGTGAGACGGGGCAAGACCGTCCCCTGGTCCGCGCCGTTCGGTACCTGGCGCCGCCGGACCGGGCGGGGCGCTGCTGCCGGGTGGGTTCCGCTCCGCTCCGCAGCACAGAAATGGAGGAATGCCGTGCCCCAGCCGGCTCCCCCCTGCCCGCCTTCTGACCGCGGGCGAAGGGCAGAGCCGAGCGGTGCCGCTGCCGGGGCGCGGAGCTGTCTGAGTGTCTGTGTGTCTGTGCGTGCCTGCGCGGCGCGGGCAGCGGCCCCGCCCCGCCCGCCGGGCTGTGCGCCCGCAGAGCCGCCCGCGGGCAGCGCCTGCCGCGGGTCCGGCCGCCGCGGGGCGCGGGGGCCGCCGAGGTGCCTGCTCCGGGCTGCGCTGTGCCTGCTCCGGGCTGTGCCTGCTCCGGGCTGTGCCTGCTCCGGGCTGCGCTGTGCCCTGCTTAGCAGAGCTGTGCCGAGCCGAGCCGAGCCGAGCCGTGGCAGCGCCCGCGCCCCGCACCGCTGCCTTCCGCGGGGGTCCCTTTTGCAGCCACCCAAGGTAGATCGGTGGGAGCCTGCTCGGCCGTGAGGAAGCTGTGAACTGCCCCCAGAAGTTTGCTGGCAGAAACTGTTCCCTTTATTGGCAAAGTCTTCAGGCTCTCCTCAGAGGAATACCTCGTTGCCTAAGATGAGTGGCTGTAGGAAGCGGTGTAAGCGGGAAATATTGAAATTTGCTCAGTACCTTCTCAGGCTAATCACAGGTTCTCTTCACACAGGTAATGGCTGTTTTTCTCTGTAGTCGAGTTGTGCAGCATGATAACAAGAGAATTGCCTAAGGATAATACGGAGATGTCGTTGTTTTATATTATCATTCCTTTCATCTTGTAAATAAGAATAAAAGAAGATCTGGGAACTGTTTTGTGGCTGAGCATAATGAAAACAGAGCATAGTCTTATGTTACAGTGTTTAGACAGTGTGACATCCTCTAAGCATTTACACACATGAATCCAAATTGGGCTGTGAGTGTGCGTACTTTCACCTGTCCACCTGTATATGTTAAAGATAATGCAGAGAAGACACATGATGATCAGAAAGGGTCAATCATGCTTTTTATTTCACCCTTTCTTAGCCTGATTTACTTTGACAAGCAGACTGCATTCTTTTTTTTCAGATGCATGGTTTTGCTTACTTGAAAATGTAAATCAGCTGAAAACTGTCAATATGATGTTATAGTGTCTTGTTTGTAAACTTTAAATAACACTTGTACTTTTGTGCCCTTAAAGAATTTGAAACATAGTAATTGTCAACCTTACGTAGGCAATTTTTTTCTGTAACCTTGAACAAATTTGACAGTATCAGATAAGGTTTCTAAGCTAGACTGAACAGACACTGTAGTTTTATTCTTAGCCCTTTGGAAAGTATGCTTTTTTTTCACAAATCAGCATTTTCTATAGCTGTTTTCAACAACTGGCACATATAATAGCTTACATGATGTCATTCTGTATTTATGAAATATATCTGTGCTTCTTTCTAGACTTCAGTTCCTTTTTTTCCCTTGTAAAGGTGCAATTCCATCATCATCAGATAATATTCAATTATACTAATATGATTCTTGAGAAATAAAAGCCATTTATTTTGCTACAAGTGTTTTGAAAGTTTCAGCTGATGGCATTTGTTTGGTTGGTTTTTTGGTTTCCTTTGTTTGGTGGTGGTGGGTTGGTTATTTGGGTTTTTTGTTTAGGCACTGATAAAAAGATTTGAGAGCAAAGTTGACTCTTCACTAGTAATTTGAAGTATTGATGCATGCAGTTTATCAGATTTGGGGTTACAATGCTATAAAGGTCGTGGCACAAACGTTGGCAATGAGTACTTTATAGGATGCTTGTACTTAGGGAAATCTGACACAGCTTTTTAGTCACTTTGAGTGTCTGATAACATAGAATTTCCTTGCCTTTATTTTCTGTACCATTACTAGTGTATTGTAGTTTGTCTTTTGTGAATTGCATCAATTCAGATTTCTCTGAAAACATGGGCTTCTTGCTCCTGTGAGTTGCTATGGAAATTAAATAATATATGATGCAAGAAGCAAGCTATGTTAGAAGCAAGCTATGTTAGAAATTCATACCCATGCTCTTTTTCACAAAGTCATCCAAGCTTTTCCTTTCCTATCTAGTGATATGATGCACACATTACGCTATTTCTCAGGCTGACATTTGTGCTGCAAGCTTTCTAAGCTCACAATTTGAAACCATTTTCAAGTATTTCTGTGGATACTGATTCTTATGCTACCACTAAAAGAAGGTCTTCTGTTTATAGTTAAGCAGCACATTTTTGATGATAAATTACTGGAAAGCCAAGTGGAGGGGGCTCAAACATATTTCCATAAAGCAAACAAGCAAGCAAAAAACCCACACTCTTAGGAACTTTTAAGAGCTGAGACACTTCTTAGGAAATTTTGAGTTTGTTTTTACTAGAGGTAATGATGTATTACTACTCTTATTATGTTAATAGACTTCATGTTCAAATGGTGTAGCAAAAAGATCAAGATAATGTGATAATAATTGAAATGCCAGGAGAGGTAGAGTGCCACTGTAAAAAGCTCTTGCATAGCCCAGTCCTACTCATTAACCTCAGCTGTTGCAATACCAGTTACTGTTCCCCCTGAAAAATATAATGCATAATTCATTCTTTTGATAATTAGCTGATAATTAATGAAGATGAATGAGAAAGCCTAGTTGAAAGTGTTAGAAAGTTATACTGTAATTTGTATATTAAAGTTACTCTGTTTCTCTCTTGAGCATTCAAAAATTTAGGGTAGCTCTCAGAAACAAAGCAGTGTGCTTATTTAACTTTTTAAAAACAAGCAATCTTCTCACTCAAGTGACCAATTATTTTCAAAGTATAAATGTTTACTAAGGAGCACAGTGATGAACATGATTTAACTTCCTTGTTGATATGATTTGGCCTCAAGTTTCTTTTTCAGGTGTTCCTGAATGTTTAAATTATACTTAAATGTTTATACCCACACATTCTTGAAAACACTTTTACTGAATCTAATGCATCCTTTCCTTCTGTATGGGTAGGCATGTTGAATATATACTTAATCTACAGATGGGTACAAGCTCTGCTGCAGATGGAATGATTACACTGATCGGAAAACAAGAGAAAGTGATATAGGAGGGAGACTGGGCTTACTGGCTATGGGCCCAGCTAAGGAGTTGCTGTTGATTACTGGTTTTATAGCTTGTGTTTCATAACAATCATTTATAACACTACAGACCTGTTCTGTGGTAAATCTCAATGTTTAAAATAAAAATGATCTCATACAGCTGTCTGGGCTTGTACATAAGCATGGACTTGTGCTTAATAGTCAACTCTCCTGGAACCAGTATTAATGGAACTACCCCCTTGCTTGAAAGTAAATGCTGCATAAATCTTTACAATGGGTTTTAAGTGTCAGTCTCTGCCTGAATACATCCAGATCTCTATCAAATTTTTTATTACAGCAAGTTACTATGATTGGCTGCAAAATGTAGTGAAATGTAGTGAAAAGAATGTATTTTAAAGAAAGTTTTTAGTTTTCCATGATTTGTTCTATAAATTGTTGATGTATTTCCACAAGTGAAGCAAACTCCCTAAAATACTTGAAGATGGTGTTTTTCCAATGTCATACCAATTCTTACTTTATTGCCTCCTGTCTCTTGACATGTGCTGGAAGTGCCTGGTCTTTGAAACACTGTCGTAAAGAACTTAGCGCAGGTCTTGAGAATGCTTTAGTTTTTGGATGCAATTCAGATTTACATATTATAAATAACTAGATAAATCACTGTGAGATCAAGAAATAGGTCGCAGGTTATTTTAAAATGGAGAAAATGTGATATCAGAGTAATGGCTAGGAAGTTTTTCTGAACTGTCATCTTAACAACTGATAAAGTACAGGGATTAAAGAGATCGTAGAACAAAAACTGTCATTGACTTCAGTGGTGAATTTTCACAAGTATGTACTTTTCAGGTATGTTTATATTAAATGCCTGATATAATAAATATTAAAAAGGAAACCAGTTTTTACAGGACAGAATCAAATTCCCAGTTAGCTTATATATAAAGTATATACATATATATATGTATATAAAGAAATATATATGTATATAAAGAAAGAAGGAAAAGGAGAATAATTCTGCCTGTGGAATTGAACTCTCTCTAGCAAACTGAAGTAATTTCACTCTTCCAGGCTCTTGTAGCTTAAGCCATGGATTGATGTGGCGGTTTCAACATTTTTTATTTTACTGGGGCTTTTTCTTTGTGTACTTTTAGATCTTGAGATTGATGACTGTTGTAAAACACTGATCACAGGCTTGAGATTTTTCTTAGGTTAAAACAAATCAGTGGGGGATGTACTTTTTGATGGCAGGTTCTTTGATAAACCAGGTTACCAAAGGTAGTCTCTAGTCTCTAGTCTTTGCCTGTTTATGCACAGAAATATTTTCAGGCCTACTGTCAAGACAAATACATTATCTGAGCATAGATTTGAAGGTGTGGGAGGCCTCACCTGTACTCCTCTGACTGTTGTATTTCTCGTGCCTATCACTGCCTTAAGTCCAAGACTGTTTGGGATAGCAGTTTACAATGAATGCTTTCAGGGGCTGCTCCTTCATAATTCCAAGAGAAATTACCATTTTTGAATGCAGTTAATAGTGTTCCATCAACTTGTATGGAAAATAAAATGAGAAGTGGAATAAATTAAAATAGAAAAATAATCCAAACTATCAAAGTAATCTTAAACAACATGAGACAAAGAGTAGATGAAAAAGATGTTCCGCTTTTTATGCAAATAGGATATAAACTAAAATTATTTTAAAAGGACTCTGTGACTTGAAGATGTCACGGAGCATCTAAAATGCCGATATTCATGGGCAAACATGGGTTTAATATGTTTCCAAATACCTTTTATGTATTGCTGAAATATTTCCTTTTTTTAATACTAAATCAGTATTGTTCATGAACCTAATTAGTCTTTTTCCTATTAAAAATAAATGAAAAAGAGTTCCAGATTTAAGGTCTGTGTCTCTCGGCTGTTGCCTATGAGGTAGTTTGAACCTCTTGAGTTTCAGAAATTTTTCATGTACAGAGGTGCAATGTTCTCTATATGTAATTTCACAGGTTCTAATGTGCAAGACTGATACCTTTGTCATGTTCTGTTTAGGGAAAAAAGCCTCATTAATTTCAAAGAAACCGATCAAGATTTCATTTGAAGTTCTGCATTGTACTTTATGCTTGCTCAGTTTACTGATTAGCATTGACAACTTCTGCTGGTGCTGTCTTGGTATTAGTCTACCTTAGAGAAATCACTTCAGTGGAAGGGTGTGGTGGACAGTGAATGTTAACAAAGTTAGATTTTGAGTAGGCTTCATATTACTAGTTGATAGAGATGCTAAGCGTGTCAAACACTGAGAGAAAAATATCCGAAAAAAACCAAGCAAACAAAAAAAAATATCCCCCAAACTAAATTGGCAAATATGTTAGTTGAATTTTGCCTGAATCCTCTTTTAATGTTGCTAGGATTTTTAGTTTATTGCATGTTTGAGTACCTGGCTTTTGGAAATGCCTTTTTTATATTATCCTGCCCCTACGTGTATTACCACTCCTATAGGCTTTTGTTTAGATATAGACTGTTCTAAAGACAGTACTCTGAGACAAAATACCAAGATGTATTGAATTTAGCAGCCATTAGCTTTAAATAAATGCTGGGAAATGCTGAGAATGCTTTAACTTAATAAACTTATGCTGCATTCTGCTTCGAGCTGGAGCAGATTATAAATATTTCCTTTATTCACACAAAATCCCCAGTTCTACTTCTGTACCTCTCATGCTGCACCTGCAGACCTACTGTGAACTTTTAACAACTTCTGTAGAAAATTGCGATTTTAAGTAATTAGTTAGAAAATATATGATAATGAATTACAGTTAAGCACTCAGAAAATTACAAACTTTCCGCTCTTCAGAAAAGGACCTACATAGACTGCCTTTGCTCTTCCTGATTTGCAGCTCAGTACTGTGCAAAATGTTTCAACTTTAAGTTTTATAATCCTTCATGTGTCAAATAGACTAGACTTCACAGAAGTAGTAGAGAAATTATGTGGGTTGAAGAATATCTTGAAGTAAGGGATGTAAAGGCAATACCCTAATCTTTAAATATATCCTCCTGAATATGGTTAAATATTTTCCTCAAACGTCCCATATTTTTAAGACGTTAACTCCATCACATAACCTATTTTAAAAAGTTTTTTTTTTCAAATCCTTCTGAATGAGTCTTCATTGAAGTCTTAAGGCTTCATGTGGTATGTTAATGGGAAATGGACAGGCTAAGTTGCCATGCTGCAAACCATTTCTTTTGAAAATACTGAGTTTTTATTCTCTCATTCCAAATCTGAATTTTAATTATAATGAAAGATACAGTTCATCTTCTTTTGCAAATGACACAGTGGAAAGCATCCTGTAGTCATCCTTAATGATCTTCCCTTTGGAAGTCCTAAGTTTTGTAATGTTCTTAAGAGAGACCAAACTACTGGCATAATTTATAAAGATAATATTAAAACTTCAGCTGTTTGTAGGACACAGCACTAGATATTAGGGTTAAAGATATCTTAAAGGAACTCTTAGAAAGTTACCAAATTGCGCACACCAACGTGTTAGGAAATGGCAGCATTATGAATGTTTCAGTCTTATGCAACATAATGCAGTTCTTAACTGTGTTTGTACTTTTCCTTTGACTGTTGTACAGAGTACCTTGGAGCATAGAAGCAGCAAGGAGTAGGGTATACTTAGATTTAGAAATTTGGATGCAAACTGAAATAAATATGAACTTAGAGTACACAGACTGGTTTTTTGGTTGTTAAGTTTTTATTCCTTTACAGGGACTTTCTATTAAAGACCTAACTAGGGGATATGGATGCATCCTATCAGAAGCAGTTTTAATAGCTTATCATTTTAGGTGGAGATTTTAAAATCCCTGTATTTTTGGATCTGCTTCGTAGTTTTATTTGTGACAGTTAAGGGAAAGAGGCAAACTATGGATAAAAATGAGAACCATGACAATGTAATTCAGCCAAATATGACAATATGTGCGTGTATATTTAATGACTGCAGTAATAGTACGTATTCTGTTTGTTCCATGAATGACAGTCTCTTCCAAACTGGGATAACCACATGTTAATAGTTAGCAGTCCACGAGACCTGTCTTGAACGTTAACCTGCATTAACAGAAAATATTTTCCCTATTTAATAGCTTAATTTTTGAATTCTGTAAGAATATTAGAGATAGATGATACCATGTTTGGATATACAGTAAGTGAACAATCTGCCAAATGACAATGATTTGTTAATTTGGAAGTATATGGGCACTGAACTAGCACTAAACTAGACTGGACAGCACTTCAGTCTTTAACTAGTTATTCTGTGTGACTGGCTCTGATACAGCTAAGTAGAAATGATAGAACTGGTAACACTTCACACCACTATGTGACTGTGGTGAAAGCCAACCTTATGCCCTATTACACCAGCAGTGATATTTTTATGTGCAATAACATAGTGACACCAACCATCACACACCACTGATTGTCTTTCCCAGTATGGAAAAAGAATGGAAAGTATGGCGTGGTGGTCTTTCCTTTCTTTACTGTGTTCTCAGACTGTGTGTATTTTCATCATTTATCACTTTCGGGAAAAAAAAATCTGTTTTCATCAGCACCCGTGCTTCATTAATTTGGGAAATTGAATAAATCTGAAATGAGGTACTAAATTTGTTAGTCTGCGTTTATTTGGCAGATTTGTTATTTTTTAAATTCCTTTTATGAGGCAAGTGAATAAAACCAAACAACATTTAGAATCTTTCTGTGACAGCCATGATAAACTTCATTTAATTTCAGGGAAAATAAGAGACAATTGATCGCTTATATTTGTTTTATAGTAATATTTGTAAAGTTTAGCAGAAAATAGATTCCTTAGTCAACTCTGAAAATAGGAATTAAGCTTTTATCTCATTTACTCCTTAAAAGTTTGTCTGAAGATTCTTCAGTCTAATGGCCACATTTTATTATATTAGTTGAAGAAGAATTTCTTTAAAAATCTCAGGTCAGGGTTTTCCCTCAGATGAGTCCCTTGGGACAAGGACATGATGTGACCTGGGGGCTCTGGTTTCTGCAGCACTTGAGAGAAGAGTTGCTGGTCAAATGTAGTGCTGGCACACACACTCAGATGCCTCCAGTGCGGGCAATAGAAATTGTGTTCATTTTTAATCAAGTAGAATACACATGGCAACTGATATGAACAACTATTGTTGATGATCAACTGATGTTGATGATTTAGATTATCTTGGATTATGTAAAAGTTATGATTTTTACCTTTATAAACATATATATTCAAACGGTATAAGCACACCCAGTTTTAAACAAATCGCTCTTTTATGCAATTTTCATTTTCATGTACAAGTTTTAAATGTGCTCATGCTCAGCATCTCACATGTCAGATATGGTCAGTACTCTAACCATCTAATTCACTAGCAATAATGCCCATGGAATCCACAATAGTAAAATCTGTAGAACCTTCTGTAGAAATTGCAACTGAAACTACTTGATTGCTGTAATGTGAGTCTAATCATCATACATTTAGTCAGTTTTCCCAAAATATGATACATTTTTTTCAAGATAAAAAAAATATTAAACAGCAATGTTAAGCTGCTTTGGAACTGCTGTACTGCAGCCTAACACAAGTTTTGTAAGTTTCTTTCATTATCAGTTCAGGAAAGGAATTACACCTAAGGAATTGTCTTCATGTACATATTTAATTCAAATTAAGTAAAACTGCTACATTGCAAAAGAATTAGAACTGAAGTGACCTTATTTTATTTTAGCATAATTCATTTCTCAAGGAAATTGAACCAAATTCTATTTTAATTCTGAATGAGAGGGTCTCAACAGAGCCTGAATTAATCTTAACTATTCCACCTTACTGATTAATTAATAATTAACTTCTCTGAGTAGCCTGTGTGCACAGCTCCTGAGGATCCCTGGAAAAGCATCAGGGTATTTTAGTGACAATGAGAAAATTTTAACTTTCTTCAGTCCACTAATAACTTTTAAAAATGTAATCAAACAAAGAAAATTAGATGCAAATTAATGTCAAAGAGAAGGGAAAATATAAAATAAAACGTTAAGGAAAACCTAGAGTGAGGGCAAGGAGAGAGGGCAAAGAAGAGCATGATTGACACTAGTATATAAAAATGTGCATAAATGCACAGGCACTGATACATCTATGTTATTGTGCACCAGATTCATCCTTGATATAAAGATGCAGACAAATCTGTCCTTATGAAGAGTTTGGGCCAAGAGGAATAAGTAGGGGACAGCGTGGTGTCACGTCTTAACTCTCAGAACTCTGAAGCTGTAAGATTGAAACCAAATTTTTTTCTAAAATACAGAGTAGAAATATTTATTCTGTCAAAAATGGACTGTTTTTTGAGTTTACAGTGTTACAACAGTAACTGAAATCCAGGTCAGGGAAGCCAGAAATGCTGACAGTGGCTGGCAGTCACTACTCCCCTTCAGTTTGATGCATCTGTTATCCTGACTGCGGGTTTTGGAAATTTCACTGCTGTTCAGGCCCTCTCCCTCTTGCCACACACAGGTGAATTCAAGTGCTGCAACATACCCAGTGTCCACGTTCACAGTGCTCTGAAACTGTAATGCTGAGTGACAGATGTGAATAGAAATAGCAAGGCATTCCTTCCTCTGTGAAGACTTACCAGATGAAGTGCTTGATGCTCCTCAAATAACTGCTGTAGTCTATTGTGAGAAACTAATTGGATTGTATGTATTGCTTACAGGAAGTTCTGGACTGATCTATTAAATTACTCACCTGTTGTCTGTATAGTATCGTACTGTGTCAGTAATTGAAATGTCATCCTGTTGAGACTGTGTAGGACTAAGGCCAGTTCTTTCCCAGCTAGTCTGCTGAAATGTTTGTATCAATTAAGTTGTACCATTAAGCAAAAAAATGCTCATTTTGTTCAGGGAGAAAACTGCCCTTCAAAAAGCAATAGAGGTATCCTAAAAATCCTGGAGTGGGTCCAGTGGAGGGAAACAAAGATGATTAATGGACTAGAATATCTCTCTTATGAGGACAGGCTGAGGGAACTGGGCCTGTGCACGCCTGAGAAAAGAGACAACTGAAAGGGGACCTCATCAGTGTCTATCAGAATCTGAAGGGTTCCTGGTGTCACGAGAATGGAGCCAGGCTCTTCTTGGTGGTGCCAGACAATAGGACAAGAGGCAACGGGCTGAAACTGATGCACAGGCAGTTCCACCTGTAACTAGGCAATTTGCCATGTGTACCCATCTTTTTTAAAAATTATTATTAATACTCTTATCTCCTATTAGGAGATCTACCACGTATATTTCAACAGTAAAGAGGGAAGGAATCGTTATTACAGAAAATAAGAGTATCTACAATTTTCATGCTTTTGTGTTGAGTGTTTACTTCAATATCAGAAGGATATTAAATACATGTATTTATGCAATTTTAGCTGTATTGTTACTGATTAATGTAAGGAAATTTAGATTTTCCATTCTGTTACAGCTTACCTGTAAGATAAATGCATATGTGGCACTGTATGTATGAGTGTGCAAACAACCACATAAAAAGTTGTTTGAGGCTTTTTATTTCTAAATACTATCCTTTCCAAGCAGTGTAACATTTTAGTACCAAAGAGTACACCTGCGGATGAGGCACAGATTGAGTACTGTAAGTACATCTATACCTACCTGCGGGTGCATTGGCTTTAAATTCTTTAAAGCCTGACAGGGCAAAGGATGAGAGTCAGAAGTGGTTGCACTGCAGTGAATTGAAAACATGAAGTAAAGATCATGCTGTGCCTGCGGATCTGGGAGCTGTGAGAGGGGATGTGCAATGCTGATGCTTTAGTATGGAGCATGGAGGAGCTGAATTTGAAGAAAAAAGCCTTCAGACACATATGATTGTGTCTATAGGGCATGGGGAAGATGATGACTGGTGGAATATATCATTAATATATCCTCCTTCATGTTTCTGCCCACTCCCATGCTGAAGCAGTATGGAAGACCCTCACTGAACTTACAGCTCCCTGCAGACTTAATGTGTATAGGAGGCACTGCTGAAGGTCAGTAGTTAGGAGGTTAATTAAGGCTCATCTTAGATTTTCCCAAACCAACTGAATTATCTCTTTCCACTTAAGCTTCTTTCCACTTATTTGGTTCCTTCCAGGATAGGTTTGAACTGGCAAAACTAATACTGTATACAAGGATTTCAAATTATTTTTCTTGAAGTTCACAATTTTTTTTTCCAGGTACTGCGGGGATCAGTGTACATACAGTTAAGTGCTTTGCCTTTTGCTACTTTCTGCTGAAACCTTTTTAGTCTAGAAATTCCAGGTCGTCTTCTAGTACTCAAAAATGTACAATCCCCCTATTTTAACAGTTCTTTTCAATTCTTTTTACACTGTTGTAATCATTGAAAACATTTTGTTCGGGTTTTCTTTTTCTGGAAATGCTAATGTTTTCTTAGAGTTATGAATTATGAGCATATATGTCCATTTTTCAACACCCCATGGTGTGAGATAAAGTTGGTTTTCCTATCTGCCTCGTGTTAAGTTGGCTGCGTTGTTTCATCTGCCTGCTGTCTTTGATCACTTCATTCCCAGTCACTCAGTTCCAATTGGTACTTCTACAATTCATCCACTAACCCTTCATTGAATATCATAAATGGATTTTGCTAGCTTCATTATTAGTTGTCTTTTTCTGAACACTTATGAATTTGTTGAACATTTGGACCATCAGCATTTACCTCCTAGAGACTCTTTCATCATACCTTTCCCCTGATGTGATGTTACTACCAGTGACTCAGTTACTACTACTCCATTTCCTGCCTTTGTCCTTTTTTTTTTTCCTTTTTCTTTTAAGCTATCTGTAAATCGTAATTAATAAATTATCTTTTTGTTTTGCTGTCACCTTGTCAAGCATTCCAGCTAAGAGAGAGCAGAGTGAAACTAACACTAACTGTCTCCTAAAAGTACTGAATTAAAATCAAGAGGTCATACACATCCTGCAGGGAACTAATGCCACAAGACCTGCCTCAAGAGATCAGTGTTCTCCTTACATCCATTCTGCTGCCTGCCACTCATTTGTTTAAATGAATTTAAAGCTCTTGGGGTTTTTTTGGTTGTTTGGTGTTTTGTTTTTTTTTTTTTTTTTTTTACATTTTCTCTTTGCTTTCTTCTGGAATAACAAGGTATTAAAACATATGACCAATGCAGAGCATATCCATGTAAGCCACTGTGAATTTCTTGTAAACACAGTATGAGTATCTCGTGGTCCAGTGCTTTGAAAATATCTTGAATAATATCTTGGAAAGATTCTTCCACAATGCTTCTGGCAATCATTAAGATCTGTCATTCTTAAAAAAGGCATGGTTGACTAGATAGAATGCAAAACTATCATTTGAGATAATTGTTTCACCACCAATTCCCTGACAAGGACATGTTGTTTCTGCTCATGGGTGACTACACTGGGACTCTGGTGCCTACATTCTGCTGAAGTCCAAAAAATATGGATAAAACTGATGCCTGTACTTTGATGCCTTGCAGTCCTGGAGCAGAAGTCATTCTGGTACAATTAAGTAGCTTGGTGTCTGTCTTATGATGTAGGATTAAAGACTTAGCATCCCAGCACTGGATTCCTGAAAAGTCCAGTCAGGAAAATATGTCAAAGGCATATAAATGCATAAGTGCAGTAGCACATGACTCAGTATAAAGCAAAGTTGCCAGGACAACTCTCTTTCAGAAGTGAATGATAAGCTGCTTTTAATATAATTCTATAGCAGTCATACCCTTTCCTCAGCTCAGCCAGAGCTGGAATACCTTTCCTCAGAAGGTCACCTTCCACATAGGCTTCTTTTTACTACCCAGTTTAACCTCCTCTTCTCTCAGGCAGTCTGTCTCCTAGTGACACAAAAAACCCCATAGTGAGGCTACTAAAAATTCGTCACATGTAATTTGTTGTAGATTTTTTTTTCTCCTTGCTGCCTCCCCAGGCTGAGAGCAGTAGTTGCTAGAAATTGAGTGCTTAAATTACATGGCAAACTATGATAAATTTCCAGGCATAGGACTGTACCAACTGCTAAAATAAACTACTCACTTCAGTCTGTTGTAAAAATGCAGTCCTGAATCCCAGATGGATGTTTGTTTCACTCTGTACAATGAAAAAAACGGTGTCCTAAACATATCTTAAAAACCAACCAAACAACAAACAAACAAAAAAAGAGACCCCCTTACATTTAGGTCATTGTTTTTACAAGATTATTTTTACTGGGGTTTGTATTTTTCTTTTAAAGTTGTATTTTGAACAATTCTGTTATTCATCAAAATTTGAAAAAGAAGTAGCAAGAAAATAGTAAGTGTAAAGAATTCTGCCCCTCCCTAAGGCTTTAATTAGTCAACTATAGAAGTTATGGTACACTAGGGGTTGCGTTTTTATTTGTTTGTTTTGTTTTGGGTTTTGGGGGTTGTGTTTTTGTTTTTGTTTGTTTGTTTGGGGTTGTTGTGTTTGTGTTTTTGTTTGGTTTGGGGTGGGGGTTTGGTTGGGGTTTCGTTTTTAATTTTTACAGTGCTACTGACAAAAGGGCATCTGCCTCTCATGCTGATGCCTGTGAATGCTTCTTTGGTTTGCACTTGGTCACGGCTGTCCTTCATGCTGCAGTAACTGTTACTGCACACCGGGATTCCAGAAGGCAAAGGTGCTTTGTCACTGTAGGTACAGGGGAAAAGCTGAAGTGTGTAAGCCTGAACTCAAGATCTGCATATTGATCTTTCCCTTTGTATTGATATGTATTACCGAACTGCAGTGGGAAAAAATTCTGGGGGAGATTTTTACCCCCAAAGGCCATATATTCCCTTTTTGGTTTATTTCTTGGTCATCATAAGAACATGTGACTGTGGCCCTGTTTTCTGCCTTTTTTTTTTTTTTTTTTTTCCCTCTGTCAAGGTATGGAGTGATGTTACGATAAGTTGTTCCTTCTCTCACACATGTAATTAGGACCACCATGTAAGAGAATCATTTTCAAAAACCAAAGAGTAGGCCCCCAAATGGACATCAATTCCTGATACACAAGGTATGTAAGCTGTCAGAACTGGTGATCATTTTTATGTGTTATCAAACAAAGTACAGTAAGGGTTTGTTCCTAGAAACTCAGCTCAATAATCTTCTAAACACTTTATTAAGTTTTATGTATATGCACACACATATATATGTGGTATTTTCTTGTGTAATACTGCTCTAAGTCATTTGGAGGAGAAAAACTGGATGTGAAATACTGTTTCCTCAGATTTCCCTGCACTTGAATTCCAAGGGTTTTGTAGTATATATTTCATTTTCACAGGTCCTTTGTAGTGGTATCTATACCCTCAAAAGTTTATTCCTCTGCACTAGACCTCTAGCACCTTGTTACTAGAGGAGCTCTGCTCAGGTATTGAGTATTGTAGAAACATACTAATTTGCTTTCACCGCAAAAGTGTCTTTTCTTAAAGAGACTGGTCAAAACATTGTTCATTTGTTTGTTTTAATGCTTAAATAGAAATGAAGGATTCCGTCCTTCACTGTTGTGCCCTTTGCTTCTGGGTGGTTTAAGCTTTCTGCCACATTCATTTGAGAGCTCTCTCTCACCCAATAAGCTCTTCACATTACTTACCTTTTTTGTTCTGTAACTGCAATGCAAGCAGTTACTTGATGGAGTAAAAGGTTTACTTTGCTTTGTAATAGAGCAATGGCTTTTTTGTCTTTCCAGTTTTAGTTTTTCCACTTTATAATTAGTCATACATTAAATTCTCATATTCCATATGTATTGCCTGCAAATCATGAATTTATTTCTTGACTCTTCACTGCTTTTTACTTTCCTCTTGCTCCTGTAGGCTGACAGACTTTGACCATTTAAAATAAATACCTGATTTGCTTTCAGGCTGTTATCATAAGCAGTACTGGTTAGACTAATAGTCTAGGGTAGAGTGACAATCATGCAGTGACCCTCTTGTAAAAATCTTCCAGAATAATCCTTCTGAATAAAGCAGTTTGGACCTAAAGCTTGGACTCTTATATATTTACACTATTTACTTTTCTTTGAAAAAGTCTAATAGCCCTCTCATGCTGAGCTAACTTGAAACTATAGGAGCCACCTAGTTTTGGAATTAGCTGTTGTCAGTATGCTTCTTTGTTACCCCTGTACGTTTGTAGGAAAAAAAGAAGTTTCTGAACACTCTTCAGCTCTCTTCCCTGTCTCTATAGAAATTGCATTTCATTCTTTCATTTATGAGAAGTGCTTTTTTTTTGCTTCATTAGTTTTATTTTTTATACTAAATTCCGTTTGGAAATCATTCTGAGCCAAGTAGCTTTACAGTAGCTTCCTCCATTCTGCCTTCTGCATAACCCACACTGGGTAATTGGAAGATCCATAGAAGATTTTTCCAGGTTGTTATGTCATATGTCTCCAGGATTGGTTGCCCTGGTTTTTTTTTTCTGTCTCTTAATTAACACCATTCACATTTACCTGTCTGAAAAGCCTGATGTAAACAACTGGTCTTTTTCTGAGTGCTTTGAAAGTCAACAGTCCTGGGCTTTTTGCTAGTCTTTTTGAGGCCAATTACTCCTCTGACTTTTGGGTAAAGAATCTTGCTCCTTTGTTGATAAAAAGCAAGATAGTGAGAATGCATTAGGACTTCCAGCAGATTTCAAAGCAGGAAGGCTGATAAAAGTGTTTTGGCAGTAACTGTCCTGTCATGCAAACTGTGGATGGAAGTGAGCATGGAAGGTGTGAAGGAAGAGCGTCATAAAAAAGTATACTAGATGGGAAACAGCTCTGAAGGTTTTAGGTAAATTTAGGTAAAATAGAATAAAGTCTTGTTCCTAATGCCACTTGAATCAGGAATTTATTTTTGCATCGTGTTTCTCTTAGAAAATTTTAGAGAATAAATGCTGCCCACCCTTTGTTTTAGAAAACCCTTCAGAAAACAAAGGGTCCTCCTGGCTTTATAGACTAGGTGTTTCTACAGACTCCTAGGAATAAAGAAACCCTATTACATTTCAGAGCATCTCAGGAGACATGTCAGATTGTCTTCTGAATGTGATAAAACGCAAGAGAGTTATTTCTGCCTGTGTCAAGAAATTGTTGTCTGTAGCTTAGTTCAGCAACAGGGAAACTCTGATTCTGCTGCCTGGAGAACTGCTAATGTCTTTGCTGTTGTGAAATCCTCAGTATTATTGCAATAATTTTATCAGGAAAAATACTTTTCTTTAAAAAGTAGTGAACCCTTAGCAGAATCACATCATATCAAGACAATTATTGTAATAGAAAACTGACCCTAGTAACTACAGGCCTGTCAGCCTGACCTCGGTGCCTGGCAGAGTTATGGAGCAGATCATCCTGTGTGCAATCACACAGCAGCTACAGGATGGACAAGGGATCAGACCCAGCCAACATGGGTTTAGGAGGGGCAGATCCTGTTTGACCAACCTGATCTCCTTTTACGATCAGGTGACCCACCTCGTGGATGAGGGAAAGGCTGTGGATGTGTCTATCTGGACTTCAGCAAAGCCTTTGACACTGTCTCCCATAATATACTCCTGGAAAAGCTGGCAGCCCATGGCTTGGACAGGGGCACTCTGTGCTGGGTCAGGAACTGGCTCGAGGGCCGGGCCCAGAGAGTGCTGGTGAACAGGGCTGCATCCAGCTGGCGGCCGGTCACCAGTGGTGTCCCCCAGGGATCAGTGCTGGGACCAGTCCTGTTTAACATCTTTATCGATGATTTGGATGACGGGATTGAGTTCATCATCAGCAAATTTGCAGATGACACCAAGCTGGGAGGGAGTGTCAACCTGCTGGAAGGCAGGAGGGCTCTGCAGAGGGATCTGGATAGGCTGGAGAGATGGGCTGACTCCAATGGGATGAAGTTCAACAAGGCCAAGTGCCAGGTCCTGCACTTTGGCCACAACAACCCCTTGCAGCGCTACAGGCTGGGCACAGAGTGGCTGGAGAGCAGCCAGGCAGAAAGGGACCTGGGGGTGCTGATTGACAGGAGGCTGAACATGAGCCAGCAGTGTGCCCAGGTGGCCAAGAAGGCCAATGGCATCCTGGCCTGCATCAAGAACAGTGTGGCCAGCAGGAGCAGGGAAGTGATCCTTCCCCTGTACTCTGTGTTGGTGAGGCCACACCTTGAGTATTGTGTTCAGCTCTGGGCCCCTCAGTTCAGGAAGGACATT
>NW_020956027.1:40990-43936 GCF_003031625.1 Empidonax traillii
GGAGCGGGTCCAGAGAAGAGCAACGAGGCTGGTGAAGGGACTCGAGCACAAGTCCTATGAGGAGAGGCTGAGGGAGCTGGGGTTGTTTAGTCTGGAGAAGAGAAGGCTTAGAGGTGACCTCATCACTCTCTTCAACTACCTGAAGGGAGGTTATAGCCAGGTGGGGGTTGGTCTCTTCTCCCAGGCAACCAACAATAGGACAAGGGGACATGGGCTCAAGTTCTGCCAGGGGAGGTTTAGGTTAGATGTTAGGAAGAAATTCTTTACAGAGAGGGTAATCAGGCATTGGAACGGCCTACCCAGAGAGGTGGTGGATTCACCATCCCTGGAGGTTTTTAAAAAGAGATTGGATGTGGCCCTTAGTGCCATGAGATAGTAATTGGAGTTGGATCAGGGGTTGGACTTGATGATCTTGGAGGTCTTTTCCAACCCAATCTATTCTATGATTCTATGAATACGGGTCTCAGCTATATTGAGTCCAGCAATAACGTAAGACTGTGGGATTTAAGGGGAAAAATTAAAACTGAGAACAAAATATTTCTGAACAGTTGTAAGGCAGAGTAGCAAAAATCTAGAGAAAAGTTGCCAAAGTTTCTGTGACCTGCTCATGGTTATTGCTGACTAATGGTGCTATTATTTAATTACTGTCTCAGAATTTGACTAAAATTTTATTACTGAGATATTTATTTTGGCGATGTTTCACAATCTCTGGTAAATTAGAACTTTAAATCTTTTTAATGCTACTTACTTTGACCCAAATTTACTTTTTTTAGAAAACAGATGCCTTAATTTCTCAGAGTGTCTTCCACATTCCATCAAGTCCACAGAGGATGTTCTGATTAATGAGGGCACTGTTTGAAGCATTCAGTTAATTGAGAAGATGTTGTGGTCATTTCCGTATGGTGAACTGTACATCTGTTCTCAAGATTCTAGTAAATCAACAGTGCTGCAAGGGAACTTATTTGCATTTAGAAGTGATGACACTGGTTCTGGTGGTACAGTGTAGTTTAGGAATGACTCAGGCTTTGAACATCACTGTTGTAAAGCCTGGGCTTGATATTAACACACAGCATATTTTTGAATGGATAGGCCTGGGGTTCAATTGTTCTGAGCCATCAAAACACAGTCATGTTGAAACAAGCTTAGGACAAAGATTTGAGACAGCTGGTGGTAGTTCAAGTGTAACTTTGTGTTCAGCTAATGCAGAAAAAATACAGTTCTCCCATTTTATTTATTAAACTGTGACTATCCTTCTTCCTCTTTCCTCAGAAATGTTGGTAATGGATACTTAATGGGCTTGAAATAGTTATGATGATTTTTGACAGTAAACTTACCTCTTTATTCCCATGTGGTTTTTTTTTTCCCATAAAGTCTTTCCAGTGGCATTTCCATATTTCTCATTTGAGATCTTGAGAAAAAGAGAGCAAGGGTTGCAGAAAAATGTCTGGAAGCATTTAGTTACTAGCCAGAAAATAGAATTTCTTCTATATTTTATGAAAAGAAAAAAGGACCTTATTTGAGAAATAGACTTTTGAATATCCTAGACAAGAACTTTCAGTTTGAACATCAAACTTGAAAACTTACAAATGTTGCAAAGTGCATCATAGATCATTTCAACTACAACCTGCAAATATAAGGTTAACGCAAACAAGTTACAAGTTTTACCCTTTGACATATTATCAATCTGACAAAGGTGATAAATGGGACATCATCATAAAAGTGTTTGAAGGAAAAATATGAAGAGGGTCCTGAAGTTCAGTGCTTGTAAGTAAAAATATTGCTTTTAAGTGAAAAATAGCATGCCAGGAAGGACAGATGGTTCTTCATGTTGACTGAAAAATGTCAGGGAACTGTGAAAGAGGAATCTATGACTTGTTTTGGAGAGACAGAAAAGGACAACAGATTTTCAGAAACATGGGAAAGCATGAGGCTAATAAGGTCTGATAGAAAAATGCAAAAACAAGAGGATGAGAATCTCTTTATATAATGGTCTTGTTTTACTGTTTTTTAAGCAGAAAGAAGATTCCAGGATAGAAACAGTTCTAGTTATGAATGAGCTGATGTCCTGTGAATTTCATTAGACTGCACTGAAGGAATACCCAGGAGAACAAGGATTTATTTAGATTAAGGAAAACAGAAAATTTTGTTCCTGCCCTGAAGTTATGTAAGTCAATCTTATCTGAAGAAAAGTGCCATTCAAGAATGAAGTCATAAAGTACATTGGAAGGTTTGCTGTGTTGAATGGAGAAGAAAGAACTAATTACTAATAAATTTGTGAAACAAATCGTAACCCTTTGGCTGAATGGTTACTTTGCAGGCTAGAATAGAACAGTAAGTAGGGCTCTGCACTGAACGATGGCCAAACTTTTGCTCTTTTTTTTTGAAAGAATGTCTTGATCAGCTACTGCAGATGATTTACAGTGAGCCCCATAACTTTGTGAACTCATCTTTGAGAATGTAAAAAACCACATAGAAACAGATTCTCATGTGTTTTATTATTGCTACTTCCAATGCCCTGTTTTCAGGTTTTTTCTCAGGTTCTCACTGTTCAGGGGTTGTTGGACATACTATTACTAAGTAAAATCATCATTCTGTTGGAAAGTATCCCTGGGACACTTGGAATGAGATGATCTTTAATGTTCCTTCCAATGCAGGTTATTCTGTCATTCTGTGCTCTGTCTTTGGTGCTCCCTAGTGAAATATTAACTTGTATTCTCATAAGCAAAATCTTTTTCTCTCCTTGTCCTTCCCATATTAAGTATTGTAATGGCCAGTCTCTTCGCGAACGAAGAACCGGGGAAGGTCTTTCCACCTTCCAGCCTGCGCATTGGATTTTTTAGGTGAGACACAGTGTGCGCGGAACTGAGCCCACCCTTTAATCCTGAGGTTCATCTGCCGGGGCCAAGCACGCTTGGACGGTGGCAGCGAGGTCCTCAGGACGTAGAT
>NW_020956027.1:44180-79045 GCF_003031625.1 Empidonax traillii
GTCTTTCCACCTTCCAGCCTGCGCATTGGATTTTTTAGGTGAGACACAGTGTGCGCGGAACTGAGCCCACCCTTTAATCCTGAGGTTCATCTGCCGGGGCCAAGCACGCTTGGACGGTGGCAGCGAGGTCCTCAGGACGTAGATGGATTGCCTTACAGGGCTAGCGAGCTCCATCTGCCCAGGGAGTGTCCTAACCGGGAATCGAACCCAGATCTCAGCGTTGACAACGCTGTGGTTTAGCCACTGCACCACCAGGGACACTCATTAAGTATTGTACATTAAGGATAAATATACTGTTTAAACTTTCCTAATAAATTAAGCATCGTAGTATATCCTAGTTGAGGTAGGTAAACAGTTAATTATGATGTTGTGAACAGGAAAACTTCAGTAAATCCTAGAAGAAATTGCAAGCCAGTGTTTCTGGGGCAGATCTCAGATCCATAATGGATAAAAGACTATTTTACCTCCATGGCCCAGTTCCTGGATAGTTTAAAAGTAAAGTTAGGTTTTAAAGTAAAGAATTACTCAGCATCATCTTTTTTCCCAGCACTGAGATAATTTTTGAATAATTTTTTGAATACTCTCAGGCACTTTCCCTATACTTTTTTCCCCTCAGCAAAGGGTACATACAGTTATGACGGATGTGAATCTATGCAGTAACTTTCCAGAGGGGATCTTAGGCCATGGGTGCTTGGCTTTGGTTGCCAGCCTGGAGTCTGGCTGAGCTCTGCTGGAGACTGTAGATAAGAGCAGGTTCAGACAGACCCAGCCTCCGCAGAGATGCTGGCTGCTAATAGTCAATCTTCTCACTGATGATTCAATTGGATTAAAAACTTGTGCTTCTCAGGTGCCAGGGAAGGAAGCCTCTTGAAAGAAGACTGCTACTTTACTTGCAGAGTTTTCCATCCCCTAATGACTACCTGTGGTTGCTTGGATGAGGGACACGGAGGAGATGGTTTGCTGTTCTAAACTCCAGTAATATAAATATAATTTTTAATTTTCAACCTCATCACATTTTCTCTTAATTAATCTGTAATTGCAAATAAAATTTACTTCTTATGTGTCTATATTTTTCTCTGTAGAGCCTTTATCTTAAAATATATACCGTATATACCAGTGAACAAATGGCTCAGTAATATGGGTTAATGCTGGTTTTGCTCATTTAAATTTTCCTCTATAGTCTCATTTGTACTATGTAAAATAGGGCAGGGGGTTCATATATCATGCAGATAAACCTGTCAGAGCAACTCAAAGATATCCTTTCAGGAAAAAAAGAAAAACCCTTCTATTAAAATAATAGATACGCAAAACCTTGTAGAGTGGTTTTACGTAAATTGCTATAATGCAGTCAGGCCTAGTTTATCTGTATTTAGATTATTTCTGTATAGCTCTAGCTTCCATTCAGGATATTTTTGTACTGGAAGTTTATTTTTTTTTTTTCCTTTAAGGATTCTAGTTTTACTCTTTTAACTGTTAAAACGGAGTAATATCAGAGAGTAGCATCTCAACTTTGTATATTTTTGGACCTTGTATTGCCCTTCCTTAGTACATGGCACAGTACAGCCAAGTATTTGTCTTCACTTGTTTATCCTTAAAGAAGTTATATTAAATAATAGGATGTAAATAGCAGGCAGTATGTATCTTTATATTGCCCGGCAATTTCTTTTGGAGTGATCTATTTTAAGTGTTGTTCTCCTCTTGAACTCCACTGTGGGTTTCAAGCTTATATACATTAGGTGTAGTAATACAATAGAGGGTGTAATTCTGATCTTTTAAGTTTTTCAATTCCTTGCATGTATGGCTGCTGCTTAAGACAACTAGAAACAACTTTGCATTTTTACTTGTAGTCCTTCTGAAAACAACTTTACTTTTCTCTGCTTGAGAGAGGAGGGTGAGGAAATTGCAGCACGATCATGGCAGATTCAGTTTGTGGCCAACTTGTGCTGTTGTGATGTGGCTGGAGTGACGTCGTCCATAACTGCTCCAGCAGATTTGTCATGGAAGGCATTTTGCTCTCAAAGTGTGTAAGACCAAAATATACGTGGATGTACACATGTAATACACAAGGATTTTTGTTAGCATGCACACACATGCTGACAAAAATCTCAGAGCAGTATACATTAGTATTTTATGTCTACAAAAGGCAAACTATAATTCTTATTCTTATAGAAAAGGTTAAAAGTCTCAGCATATTTTTCTTGATGTCTGTTTGAAACTGGTTTTTTTTTTTTTTCCTTGAATTGATTATGGCTTGAACTGCTAACTGCTGACAGTATAATTTTTATAAATGCACTTCCACCTTTGGTCTGGTGAGACTGGAGCATGAGTTCCAGAAGAATATATTTGAAAAAACAGTAACTTCCATTAGCCTAAAAGTTTTGGTTAGGATTTGCTTGGTTTTTTTTTTTAGAAGCACTAGAGTCGCTTTGTCCTTTCTAAACTTTTCCTAGAAAAACTGTCTTTCCCCATTTTTCCTCTAGAAAGTTTGTTTTATTTGATAAAGAAAAAGAAATTTGAAGGTCAACTGAGTCAGTATTTTGGCCTTTCTGATATTTAGTTGGTTAGTAGATAAAGACTTACAGAATTCATCTCCTCCTTGGAGCCTTTGAGGTAAGATTACTGGGTTCCTTGGAGCAGAAAATATGACTTATAAAAATTTTCAAGCCACATTTTTAATTTTGTCAACATTAGTGGCTTTTAACATGACTTCTTCGTAGTCCTATATACACAGCCCCTTTGTCCAAGGTGAATCCTTTCATAAGCTGTAAGATCAGGTCTGTTAATTACTCTGCAGTCAGTTTTCAAAAAGCACATTATTCTTTTCTGACCTAATATAAAAAAAATCCATCTTATTTATCTTTCAGTGATTTTATTTCTGAATTTCAGTCACAGTGTACATGGTGTGTGTCTCTATAGCCATACAGACATGAGCAACATTCTATACATTGAACACTTAACATCTGTAAAATTTTCTGGTAAGATAATCAAGCACAGATGCTGTCATAGAAAATGTCCCGTGAAACAACTTTTTCAGTTCTTTTCTCATATTTAACAGTTGTTTTGGCAGTAATGCTGGTTTTCCCTCACTAGAACTCCCAGAAAGCTCTATTAAGAGGAATAGAAACAATGTGCAATACCCAAGTTAGGATAAAAATAACTTCACAGGAGTTAAAATGACAGCATCTGCTAAATTAATGCTTGCAAAAAAAAGAAAACTGCAGAACCCCCTTGAGCCAATTTTGATTGGGAAATGTAGATTAGTTTTGCATGAATGGACTTATTTTTCAAACTAGAAGGTGTTTTTTTGTTGTTGTTTATAGAAGTTGCAAGTGTCACTGAGGATTATCCAAGTCTAGTAAGTCTAAGATAATAGTATTAATAATTACATTTTCAAATCCTCTGATAATTTCAGTCTCTTCTCAGAGAATTTAACATTTCATAGACTTTGTATGCTTCTGAGTAGTATTAAAGGCTGCATATAGAGGAATGAGACAGTTGCACTGTCTTCAGTATGGCCAAGTTTCACCTCTGATGAGAGTTATTTCCACAAATGGGTCACTTTGCATTTGTCTTCTCATTATGGGCGTAGTAATTCCCTCAAGAGTTCAGAACTGTGTCATGTTTAATCACTGCACTGATCTTTTGCGACTTTCACAAAATTTACAGCTGCTATCGAGGAGGCTGGAGATATCTCAAGCTTTTATGATATACGCATATGTCGGGTTAACAGTTGAAAATATTCAACAAAGTAGACTGCTTGGTTGCTTTAGGCTGTTTCATTCCAAGTACAAATTTGAGTAGTCTTTGTACAGAAAGGTTTGATGCTCAGATACAAAGTAGTATTCAAGACCTACAGATCTCTGCTGAGCTGGTAAAAAGAACAATTCAGCCTTCTGGGAAGGTATTGGCCCCAATGTCTTTCTGCAGTAAGGCAGATCCAGTGACCTCCCTCTGCCTCTCTGGAGTGGAAAGTATGGCCTGGCTCTGCTCTGGTGTCACAAACACAGAGGGTACTCTCCTCTCTACCTTCCACTTGACTTTCAATTTTACTCTTAGACTTCCTTTTTTCCTTACTTATCTGAAACAGCATTTGTTTATCACCTTGACTAGAAGGTATTTTTCTTCCTTTTCCATCTAGTAATTAGCATGGTCCAAGTCAGAAGAATGTCCTTTTTGCTGCCATTAGTCATTCCAACATGACTGCATTTGCTCTGCCCTGTCAAGATCTGTCAGGACACAGGACAGCCTCTCAGAGGGTGCTGAGAAAGGAAACTCAAATTTGTCTGGTTTCTCCTGGTCTTGGCATCTCTTAAGGATCTTAAGAATGTCCCTACAGTTTCACATCCATCTACTCCACTCACACTTCTCACCATCAGAATTATGTTATGGGTGCTTTACTGTGGTGATTTGTTAGCACTGGAAGAAGAGGTTGAGAAGGTTAGAGAGCTTTGTAATGGTAAAGGAACTCGGAGTGGAAAAAGGGTAAAGCAACAGCAGCAAAACAACACCAGATGCTGAAACTGCTAAGGACAAAAATATACAAGCAAATAAAATCTAGAAAGAAGTAAAAGTGTGGAATGAAAACAGTGTAGAAAACGGGATTCAGTCTCATTTTTCAGATAAATAGAAAAATCTCTTTTTTTTAAGAAAAGTTTCACCTTTTTTTTCCTATTGTATGACTATACCCAGAAATCCACACTTTTGAGACTTAGGTCCTTCATTGATCTTCTCCACTGGAACTGTTGTGTTTAATAACTAGTGGAGGTGACCAGATTAGTTGTTATTTCGTCATCCACCTGGGATCATCAGTTGAAATTTTCAGTTATTTACTTTTATGTAAAGACTTATCAGAGCAAAAGTTCAACTTGGTTACAGCATCCACTTCTACCTGGTACTGCAGGGCATGCTTTCTGTGCCCCCACTAATAACTTTCTCCACATACTGTAGTTAAGCGAATTTTTTAAGTACAAAAGCAATACTGAAATAGGAAAAACTTGGATTTTAAGATAAAAGTTATTCCATGTTGCAAATATGGCCCTTTACTTTTAAGAGGATAATAATATGTCTCCTTGGGTTTTCAAGATAATCATAAGACCTATGTGGGTTATATAAGCTTTCTTGAGAGACCTAATAATCCATGGGAGACAACTGCCTGTTGAGATTAATCCATTTTTGGTTTTTTTTGAAAGCATAAAAATATGAAGGTTTTCCTTTTAAGCCTTGGAGTTAGATGTAGGACACATTGAGAAAGCTCTTGTGTTTTTTTTATTTTTTGTTTGTTTGTTTTTTCTTCTCCTCCTGCAAAATTGGAAAAAAAACCCACATTTGCAATTATGGTAATATGCTCTGGATGAGTTTGTGAGTTTTTTTGGGGGGGCAGGGAGTTGAAAGACTAGATTACATACACTTGTACCTGCTTGATTAGAGATAAAAATAGTATCTCCTACTGATAAACTGTTTCATTGCACAGCAGTATCTGCCAGTGCACATTTACAAGCTATTAGAGTTTCAGAAGTCTATGAATCTGACTTTAGGATTGGTTTCCTCAGTGACATGTACCTTGTGAATGTAATTTAATAGAAAATAGTATTCCTAAGATACACCACAAAAAAAGCCCCTTGTTCATTTTTCCCTTATTGGTAAAGTCTTGATCCCATTCAGAATTATTGTAGCAAAATCATCTGCAACCAAGATTTAGATCTGTCAGTTTATTTTCCTATTACATTTTTGTGTAATTGTCCTGGGCTTTTACTTTGAATGCATCTGATTCAGCCCTTTCACTATGGAAAACTAAGCTGTTCTTATCAATATAGAAAATGTCAGTGTATGTATTGTCCTACTTTCAAAGAAATTATGCTTTCTGACAAAAGAGGTCTCATGCAGGAGACCTCTCATATTCTATATGGGATGAAAAAAAGCCTATTCTGGTGTCTGAGATGGCGAAGAAAGAATAGTGAATGACCTTGAGGGATGTGTTTTCAAAATACTTTGTTAATTGCTTAGAAGTTGATAGCCTCACTCTGTTGCAGTCTCTATGACTGCATCCAGAGTAAAATTACAGATTGCCAAAGTTATTTTGTTTAGGTGTTAGTACACTTGGTCAGATGGCATTTTTTAGTAGGTTGGTCTGTTAGATGATGGTGTGCAGGTACCAAAATGCAGAGTATGGATATGGGTTTCAGATATTTCACACTAGTATCTTCAGGAACAGTAGTAGTAACAGTACATTTTGTTGGGTAACTCTGATTTAATTTTATTCTTTTATTCTAATGAGACTTGCACTAGCAGCAGAATTTGCATGGCCAGTGAGTGTTTGAATTCTTCAAATTCTCTCTTTGTGGAAACATTGGATTATTTTTCCTTGTGGGATTTAGCTCTTGGATAGCACAATACAATCGTATATCTTTATTACAGAGAGAAAACTTAGGTTTTTATCTGTAACTTTCCAAGCATATTTGAATTTAATGCAGTTTTACACTCTTGGTCCACCTTTGTATGTAAAATCCTCTTTTCACTGTATGAGGGGTTCTATGAATACAGTTTGCATTCTCTGAATTTAAGATGATACTTATTAAAACACAGCCATCAGATTTTCACTGTTTGCATGACATAAGAAAATAACTATCTCAGTGAAAGCAGAACAGCTGAACTGAACTGATTGCAGGAAATATTGCATCTAGTTAGCAATAACTTCAGTGTAACTCTTAACCTTGAGGACAGTTTTGAGGACATACTTAAATTTGCCACTTCAAAATGAGTAATTTTACAAGGCAATGATAATAAATAGAAAATACACTGTAACCTTGCCCACTTGAAATTGTTTATCAAGGTACCTAGATGTGAAAGTGAATTTAGCAGTATTTTGGAATTGATTCATTGCTGTTATAGCAGGTGAAGGGTGCAGGTTTGGGAGCTGTTAGCAGTGATATTGGCTGAATTTTCTGAAGGAGAAGGCAGAGTTGAAACGTGGAGAGATTCTAAATGGCTTATTAAGAGAGCAAAGACATTGGTCACTTACAGGAGGTGTAAGGAGAGTAGGAGGTCTCCCATATTTTCCTCAGAAGTGAGGAGAAGTGTTTGAGTTGCTCAAACTCCCCACTACAGTGATGCCATCTTAATATGACATACTGCTTCCCAATTGCATAAGTTTAGTTTCTTCATTTCACAGGACCCAGGCACTTTTATTTGTCCTAACTAGGGGTACTTTAGATTCCTGGCATCTCACTGACTGTGGCTGGAGTGTTATGACCTTTCATACTTTGTAGGCTGTTGGAGTTTGTCTGCCACTAGCGGTAATTACATTTTATGGGGTTTTGTCTTCCCCTAGGACTCCTCTGTGTGCAACCCTCTTGCAACATATGTCATCTGACCACAATTTTTGTTTCTAAATCCAGATTAGGATCTTAATGATTTGCAAGTATCAAGAAGAGAAAATGTTCTTCCATAGGAGAGGCGTAAGCTTCTTTAAGGTAAAGGAAAGAGGAGCTAAGAATACTGAAGTTACTCAAAACATTCATGTATTGTAAGAAATTATGAATTACACTGATTGTGATACAATCTTGCAATCATACCCAGTTTTGGCTTCTCTTTGGAGGGTGTTTATTGCTCCAGGACACATTTTCTCATGTCATAGCATTCTTTATCAGCTTTTCTAAGCCAGCTGCTGTTATAACAGCAAACCACTCCAGAGGTAGATGGCAAGTGAATGGCTTCTCCAGAGGTACATTCATTCTAACAAAACAGACTTCAGGAAACAGGAGAGTAATGTCCTTCAGGAATATCCAACCTTTTGCATTTGGAGAAAGACCATCCTCTGAGGAGCAAAAGCCTTTGTCATGAACCCTACTTTGTATTTACCCACCAGACAGCTCTTCCCTTTACAAATAATTCAGTTTTCGTTATATTTATTTTCCAACACACCACATATTCTGTGATTCACACTGACATTTTAAACTTAAAAAATCAATAGACAAAGTGAATTAGCTAATAAGTTAGTGAAGAGGAGGAAAAAAATTTGATTAAGGTCTTAAATGTAAATCAGTGGTAAAGACAAAACCCCGCCCACCAGCCATGGGTTTGAATCTGACATTGCACATTTGTTTATGTAGAAAGAGGAATGTGTCTGAATGCTTAGCAGTAGTTGTCTAGACACAATTAATCCTCCCTCATTTTTTCTCATCTAGGAGCTCCAATCCTTTTATTGAAGTGTATGTATAGAAAGGAAATAATGAAACCTGTGTAATTAATTTTCACTTAGGCTACTGCTGTACACACTGTACCTCTTTCCTCAGTCTATTTTCTTATAGATCTACCAGTTTTACTTTGGAAAAATTATTTAAAAGTGCTAATAAATTTTCTTCTCCTCAGAAAATATTTTGGCTTATTTCTCAGACTCGGTTTCTCAAATATCCTTTCTAAAAATTTTAAAGGATGCGTGCGAAGAAGCGGATGAAAATCACTAATATGAAGTAAATTTAATATTAAAACCAGACTCCAGGTAGCCTTTGAAATTACTTATGCTCTTCTACTGTGACTTCCTTTCACTACACAGTGACTCGCACTTTCGTGTTTTTAGAAGTGTGGTTTTAAGATAGCACTGTTTTATTTGCACCTTGAAACGTATTCAATGGTATGAGGATTTGCAAGACACAGGCTAATGTTGGATCTCATCAACAATTCAAAAAAACAAACAGGTATGAACATGTTCTTGCACTATTTTTTTGACAAGCAGGCATTTATAGTTTCAATATGCCCTTGTTTTTTCACACAAGATAACATTTTATGTAGCTCCCCTTGTTACAGTGATATTAGATCAGGCATGAAAAGTTTGCATGAAAGTTTAGCAGTTTGGTAGCGCTGGTACCCTGTGATGAGCCAAACAACATCACAGCCTGTAAAAGGGAGTGAGAGGCAGAGTAATTTAATTTCTGTAAATGCAGTAAAATGGATTAAGTTCTCCAGGTTACAGCAAGACTTCAGACTTGCTCTAAATTGGTTAGCGCTGGAGCACCAGAAGATCTCACTTAAGTGATGTTATCAACTGGAACTGAAGGTCAATACCAGAAAGAAACATGAAATTTCTGGGGAAAAAAGTAAGTATACACAAGGCAGGTACAAATCCACATCTCTCAGTGATCTCCTACAGATTCATGGCTATGTATTTGAAAAGTAGAAGGAATAATGAGATTATTTCAAACACTAAAAAGTTGTATTAATCATGTCACACCTCTTTTAATTCTTAGTTGCCTGATGGGCACAGTGTCAAAGGAAGTGGTGTTGATTTTTCTGTTCTTCCTTAATAATTGGACTGATATTACCAAACATTAGCGTGGTCTGTTAGGTATCTAAAATCACAATAGTTTTATGTCACTGTTAAATTGAGCTGCTTTTCAGCTAGTAATGATTATTGGGAATTGATTGTCCTTTAAATAATATAGAAATAAAATAATTGTTCAGGGAAAATGTGTGAGTTCAATTAAGGGCAGTCACATCTAAGCTTTTGTAATGCTTTGAAGATATTGCTGATAGGACAAAGAAAAACTCAGTGGATGACAATTGCTTTGATTTTCAGAACACTTGGAAACTTTTACTTTCAGATGACAAGCTAAAATAAAGAAGTTGGAATACCAAAAAGTGTGTTGGTAAGAATAATATAAAAACGCCCATCCTTTTATGTAGAATCGTTATGTAACTTGCCAGGATACTGAGTTACTACGAAGATTATTTGCACCACCTGTTGCTTAAGCTAAATTATTCCTTTTGAGTCTGGAAGTAGTGGGATTCCAATAAAAAGGGCACATTGCTTCTTTTATTGGATCTGTCTGTACTGTACGAATTGCAGCTGTTAAGTGCCTATCTCCACTGAGCGTATTGCTTTTAGCAGTGAGTCTCTTGTGTCTGTCCAACATAATAAATCATCCGTCTTTCACATGTCCTTGCTGAAATTATCCTAGCTATAGGTTGTTTGCTCTCTTAGGTTTATAAATATTAATATAGACAGAAGTCTTCACTGTTGTCCCACCATTTTATGTGATAAAGAGGAGTATGCACAACCTCAGGCACTCTGTTGCCAGTGGATTTCAGTGGTAATAGCTTTTTTGTTCTGGGGTAGTTGTGTTTTAGAAGTATTTTAGAAGCACAGGTTTTTAATACTGTCATTGAAATGGTTGTCAGGTGGCTCCTGGCATTTAGATTTTTCCACTGGATGAATGACACTTTACTAGATGCCATGGTTCAGTGCATGGGTGTAGCCCAAGCAGGAAATGTGTAGGCACTGTGACATAATGAAATAAAAAACCTGCTTCAAATTACAAATCTTTCCCATTATTCTTTTTCTGATATGGTATTGATATATTAAAAATCACCCAGGAACGTCCCAGACACTGGAATTTAATCAGTACTGGTATCGTGGTTTCTGGGAAGCCTCTGGCACGCGCCAACTCATTCTCTCCCCAGCAATTCCTAAAACTTTGTAGAGATCTTTCTCAAATGACAGTTTACACACAGGTAATATATTGAATAGGAGAAGAGAGTCTGCTAACAGAGCCATGAGTTGTTCCATGACCCATATCAGTACTCAGCAGTGTTCACAGGCACATTGCAGTTGTTAGTATAAATAACTGACTGCTGTGGTAAGTTAGAGAGGGATTAAAAATTGACAGGGAAGAATTCATCAGTGAAATTGTCCCTGTATGCAAGCACTTAAGAATGACCTGGCTCTATATTTAGAAACAAGTGAATTAACATAGTGTTTCAGCCTACAGAGGGTGTTGTATTGTGCTTATGTTTGTGATGTGTTATCTACCCACCTGCTACTGTTGGGACGAAAATCTATCAACTGTTGTTCATTCTTCCATCCTGTCCCCAGTGAGTGTGCAGTAAAGTGTAGTATGCATCAAGAAATGATACTGAAACAAATCATCTATATGTGTTTGCCTACTTTTTTAAAATCTTTTTTTGGCCAGTAGAGTTTGAATTATTGTAAGGTTCATAATATAGAACTAAACTTCCTGCAGTTAAAAATTTGCAACCACAACTCTTCTAGTACTGCATGTGGCTTTTTGTTTAGCATATTTATGTTTGAAAATGTTGACATGTAGATGAAAGACCAGAAGGAAAAGCTCTTCTCCGTCTTTGGGGTTTTTGTGAAGGAAATAAATCTGAAGTGTTTATATAGTATTTCAATATTTCAAGTATAAAACTATATGGATGGCTATTATTAAGGAATAGAGAGGGTCTCATTTGAATGGAGCCGTAATTATTGAGGCAGGATAAATCAGTGAATGCATGTAACATTTTATTAAGTCCTATTCTCTAAGTACTTAAATATATTTCTTCAAAATTTTAATGGTAAATTTCACTTTATATTATAACCAAAGAGACTTCAATCACCTCACTGTGCAAACAAGTCATCTTTGCTAATAATGTGTTAGTTAAATGAGTAGCTTAAACTTTACTTAGCCTGATTTTACTTTCAATTCAGTATGTCAAGGAAAAATATCCTAGCAGCTTAAAATAATACAAAAGTAGCCAACTGGCAAGGTTTTATCTGTCTTTCACATTCTGGTCATGTAAACATGTGCCAGGTATCACATCTCATTTGTGAAGTAGGTTTATAATCAGTATTCACAGTATAATGGTCTAGGAGAATGTTTCATAGCAACTAAATACCTGTTATTCTTAGCGATCACTGCTGATATTTTCTTTAGTGTCTTGGTGTTTTTATGCATACCTGGGAATCTAACTGCATAAGAGTACCCCCAAAAAGTACTTGCCCTGATCCTACTGTGGGGACTTTCTGCCTGGCCTGCAGATCACATGAAAACCCTCTCTGATAACATTTCAGCCCCTGCACAACATACGCTGGGAGTGAAATATTCATAAAGGTGACACAGAATCCCACTTACACACTGGGTTTGTTAAACCCACGGAGAGCTATTTCAGCTCACAGTAAAGTACGAACGCACAACACGGTTACAAATGAGCATAGCAGAACAACTGTGCTTAAATTTCATTAGGGTTGCAAGCTATTTGTTGCCCTTGTTCATATGATTAGCTGCTTTTCTTACAATGAGATGAAATTCTATTTCAGACTTTTCATGAATTTTCATTGTGCTGTTAGTTGAGTACTTTGTTACTGCTCACCAGTTTCAGCTGTTGTAGGCCTGCTTTGTTTTTCACCTGGAAACCTCTCTGTCTGCTCTGTTGTGGCAGACAGTCTAGCCTTCCTTAATTATAGGATGCTTTCACTTTTAGAGGAATGTAAACACCATCTTATTTCACTGGGAGTTGTTTCCTGCACTTCCCTCACCAACCTTTAACTAGGAAAATGTAAGAGCTAAAAGTATTTCATGGAAGGTGCACAGAATTAGCTAATGCATGGAGACTTTCTATCTAAGAATGATATATTGCTTTTTAATGCCAACATGTTAATTTATAGATGCCTTGATAGTTTCTGAATAGGAAGCGCAATTCAGAGTAAATGCCTGCATAGGAGAAATGGGGTTTTCTGTTGTTGGTTGACATCTGGACAAAATTTTGAAAGGGTGTATGAAGATTTAAGGACAGTTCCTTGGGTGACTACAGTGTTCTGGAGCCAGCTGAGAAGAAAGTGAACTGCCCAGTAGGGTACCCCAAGAATACCCCATTAGGGTATGTATGTTTCTGTGAAACACTCTCTCGTGGTACTGGTTAAGATCTCTCCTCCTAAGCCTGGAGAAGCTTCTCTTTCATCAGTGAAAGGACACCAACATGCTCAGCTCAGGAAATCTTTGATGCTATATGCTCTACTATTTGACAGGTGATAACTTTGTTCCCAAGTGTACAGAGAGGACTTCTTAAGATCTGAGTGCTTTTATACCTCAGGACACTAGATAGTTGTGCAAGTGGGTCCACAGGAAGGAATTTGATACCGTGAACAGATGGCTGTAAGTTCCTGAAGGAGAGATTTAGATTCTGTCAGCAGCTCATCAGTGTCCCATGCTGTGTTGCTTAAAGCACTTACATTATTCTGATTATTGACACTGACATTTACTTTGTCTTTAGTTGAAGGTATGCTTCACTAGTTACTGGGTTTGCTGAGGAAAATAATGACAGTAATTGAATTATTTAGCACTCTTTAGGCTTAACTGTGACACTGTGAGAACAGCAGCTGTAGTTACATTCTTGTCTCAAGTCTTGTTAATCGTGAGAGGACACAAGCCCAGTAGAGCACTTATTACTTCATTGCAGTGAAATGTCCCAAAATTGTATGTGATAATGCATTCTGAAAAACTGAGGGAACTGTGCTGGTTTGGGAAATAGATTCTGATGTGAAGTTTCTGCAAAATTCAACATTTCCATGTTACGTAAGAGCTTCACCTAGAATCCTGACTTGGAAAAAGATATTTATGAAGCTTGATTCACTCCCTAGGTTTATATTATACAGTGAGAATATAGAGTGCTAACTAAAGAATAAGTTGGAAATGTACTGTAGACATAGTACATAAATCCAACCTGAGAGAATGTCAGCTTTAGTTGTTAAACTAATAACCTTGTTCAGTGAAATGAGGTGGTTTATCAGTTTCACTTTTTATAAAATACAAAAATTGAGATACTGATGTGTTGCAGTTCACTTTTCATTCGGTTTTGATCTCAATGGCAAAAAGAGCAAGTCTACTGTGGAACAAATAAGTAAAGCAATGTTCACCAGCACTTTTGTCCTGAAACAATGACTATCTGCTTCCCCCATATGTTCAACTGCTGCATAAGGATTTAAGGATAGGCACAGGCTCTCCAGAAGTAGTCTTTATTCCCTAGTTGTCTGTCTACCTGATCCTGTAATTGGATGATCATCTTTTTTGTTTGCCCCACCAAGCAAGTCAGTCATGGTCCGTTAAATACTGAGAGGGGACATAAGGGTCTTTGCTCAAAAGCGCTATTCCATCCTAAAGGGTAAATTGCTCCTCTTTCAATTTTTGCATTGCAAACATAAACTCAGAATCAAGAGAGTTTAAGAAACTTAACAAAATAAAGTCAATGCTAAAATGTTGTAGTTTTTAAGGTATTAGAAACACCAGTGAGTTGCCAACTTGGCAGGAATAAATGCACTCAAACATCAGCGTTCATTGCAAAGCAATGAGGTTCTTGTATCCACAGGCAAGAACCTGTGCCACACTAAATGTGCTCTGGTTCAAGAGCCCTTTTGTTACCTGATCACCAAAGCTGTTTTGTTTACACTATGTAACGGTGCTTGTAGTACCAAGGAGAATAAACTTTCTTTTTAGTCTGTTTCTAACCTGTAGTTAAATAAAAAATCTGGAGATTTACATGGTGAAACTTAGGCTGTTAAAATAAGGGTTATGTTGACCAAGATTTTAAAAGACTCAGCTATTATCCTTATTAGGGGAGTATTTTGTGATTTTACTCTTTGGATTCTTTTTGTTATTAGAAAGGTTTCAGACTGAAAAAGGATGAGTTTTCTCACTCTAACTATTTTCTGAAACATATTGACCAGTTGGTTTTAGAATGGGATCTGAATACACAAAGATGTTCTTGGAATTACCTCATTGTGCAGAAACTGAGTAGCTCAGACTCTAAATAGATATTTAAACCATAACATAATTTAAAATACCTGTCTTTTGTGAAATTGCTCTAGGGAATTCTCACAATAGAGGCTCTTTCAAAGGGAAACTTGGAGGGCAATGAGGTGGTGCTTCAAAAAGCCAAGTAGTCTGTATTCCTCAGTTGCTTGCTTTACACCCTACTACTTCAACATGATTGTGTTTAAATAATCTTTTCATGTTTATGTCTTTGGAAAATCGCTTTTCATTATCTACTTTGCTTTTCTAATATACAGATTTATCCCTTACCGGCTTTAATGAACTAGATGTGTACAAAAAAAATGCACCTAACTGTCTATTATCTAACATTGTTTATGTGCATTTTATACCTATTGGAGCTGTAATTTTATTTCATTGCTTTTAAACAGTTCCTTTATATTTTTTTTTAACAAATTCAGCTATTTTATGGAGCTATCTGTTTAATCAGGAAACTTGACAATAACTTTTTCTGGTTCAAATTCTGTCTTCTTCTGTGTTCTGAAAAGTTTATCTAGAAAGTCATGAATATGGTAATTTTCCTTTCTGAGCAGACTCCTTTTTATGCTATTTTTGTTCCGCAATAGTTAGATGTATAGTTCTAAGTGAGTAGGCACAGTGTGAGCACAAAATGGAGAAATGGCTTTCTTATAGAAAAGTAAGCTGTAAAATGAAAATCATTAAATGATAATAATACAGTAATCATGTTTCTAAATTTTGCAATGTTAATCCAAGCATCTAATTCTAGTGTGACATAGTACTTCTTAATAAAGAATAATTTTTAAACAGAGTTAATCTTCAAATGGAGGATAGCTGTCACTTAAATTTTGTGGATGAATGATTTTCAAGGAAAGAAGAGTTGTAAGAAAAAAGTGTTAAGTAGAAAAGGAGGACATGCAGTGAGTGGGGTGAAGGTCAGAACAGGATTTCAGAAACACTAATTTGTACTCCAGTGCTTTTCAGATATTCTTGCTTTTTAAATTGGGAAAAAGAAAATTTGTCTAGCCAGGAAGAAAATATACTGAAGACCTCAGCCAAACCTTCAGAATGAATATCATGATATGGCAGTGATGATAAGGACAAAAATTATTTTAAAGTATAATTATGATAAAATAGTGAAATGAAAAGATAACAGCAGTTGTATCATGTCAGACTAAGTATTGAGTGAAATTCATATACTAACTAGTCATGAAAAGCATAGAAGAAAGTGAAGGTAAAAATTTAATGTGATCCTTCCTTATCATGTCTTTTTAGACTCCAGCAAGAAGACTTTTATGAATTTCTCAAGCTCTAAATTTCTTCTAGTTAGCAACAGTAACCACATTGACTAGTCCATTCTTTTGTCACTTTTTAGCACTTTTCTTTTTAATGATTTTTTTTTTTTTGACCTGTGTAGACTTTTGACCTTCAACATCCTGTGGCTGTGAATGCCACAGTTAATTACATGGTAGGTAGGAAAAAAAGTCCTTCCCTTTGTTTTAAACTTGCTACTTGGTATTTTCATAAAGTGCACTGTGGTATGGTCCATTTTTCCATAGATATGTCTTTTCCACGATGAGCTGTTGTTACAAAGAAATCACTCAGTGCCTGACCATTCTTTCTGTCTTTTCTTCTGAAAGTTTCTTGTTGTATTCTAAGACTGGAAAACCACCACTATGCACAATATTCAATGGTTGAATGCAGTATATAAAGGCACAGTGATGCCCTTGTTTTCTTATCCTTTCCTGATGATTTCTAATGTTTTCTTTTTCACCACTGTTAGTCACTGTGATGGTATTTTCTGATAACTGACTCCTGAATCACTTCTGAATGGAAATAAGTAAATCACTGTGAAGAACTGTTCCTTTTTTTTCCTCAGGATGTTAGTAATGGATTTATTATTTCAACCTACGTATTCCTGTAGGTACTGCTGAACAAAACCCAGCTGAGACTCAAATTACAGAATTTTCAGCTGAAAACTCTGATTCCTCAAATATTTTTGCACTATTATTTCATTAATTATTTCATAATTTGTTGTTCAGTCTCTTGATTGTGAGAGTGGTTTGATGGTGGCATCCTCTTCAAATCTCACACGGGGTGTATGAGTAACAAGAACTTGATGTATATTTTTAAGGTTAAAACCCATGAAAAGCTTGTCATCTACTCATGGGAGAGGAAAAGTCACAAAAAATGATTCAACTATGATCAGGTAGAGGATTCATATAGTACAGCTGAAAACATAAACCCAAGAAACATCCAATTATAGTGCACAACCTTTATCTTTCAGAGAGATTAAATTAAAATTAACGTTTAGCAAATTATTTTGGTGGGAATATTAATTTAGCAATATTATTTTGGTAAGGAATATACAATTATAAAATTGCAATACTATGTCGGGGAGTGTTCTGCTGAGTTTAATGAGTTCTTTCTAACAATCCAGCAAACAATGTGGAATGCTTTTTGAGAATAAGCTCTCTGAGGCAGTGATGAAGGCATTTCCTCTTCCTATGTTGGCACAGTTGAGCTGCAACATAGGCGAGAAATGTTAAACAAAGACATTCTTTACTATCAGTAGTTGATAATCAACCACAATCTCTTATTCAATACTTGCAATGCATAAATGCTTTTTAGAAGCAAGCAAAGGAAATCCAGTTGTAAACTATAGAAGATATTGTCAATATCTGCTGAGAAGTTATTCATGGTTTCTCAGCATCTAATCTTACCCAGATTACAAAGATGTCTCTCTGTATCTTAGGTGTTTTCTCTTTTTATTTACCTTGCTTCCTTGAAAATGAGGTGACCTACTTCTCTGGGAGGCTGTGTTAAATTTGTTTGTTGGGCTTCACAGTCTACACCGTGACTTGCTAGTCAAATAAACAGCTCATTTCAGCAGCTCTAAGAAGGTGAGAGGAGTCTATTTCTGCTGCCTGCTTGGTTGCTGATAGAAAAATGCCTCCAGACATAGTAAGGCCCTCTCCCTATTTTTTTCCACTTTCATGTCAACTTGTGTCATATTAGCAGAACATCAATATTGTGCATAGAAATGTGAACTATTTATCATCAGTACTTTATTAGAAGTTATTTAGAGACTTTAAATTGTAGCACATGTGTGTTAGTATTGCATGATTTTGGTGTAGTGCAGGTTGTAAAATATCATAAATATGTCTAACTTCACCCTGAAGTATGTTATAGTTGATTGCAAGTTTTCCTGTTAAGAAGTGTTATATTTTTTAGGCAACATAGCCTTACATGGCTGTTTTATCTGTAATAAAAATTATTATACTCTTTGAAGAGTTCATGAGGTTTATGGGCATATAAATAAAATTCCATTTTGGCATATAAATGATAATACAAACCAAAAATCTCTTGGCTGTCAGAACGAAGTTCATGTAGTTCTATATCTTAGCTTTGTCAAAGCTCAAGATGTTTAGAAAAGGTGTAAATAAAAAAAAGCATATATTGGCATGTCCTAGGAATGTTCTCTGATTCCTAGCAATTTACAATTCAAGGAGTTCCCAGTCTGGAGATAATGACATTGTATTTAATAATTCTTGACATATTTTTCATCCATGAATTTTTAGACCTTTTTTTTTTTTTATTAATCTCTTTATTTAGAATCTGCAGCATCCTGTGAAAATAAGTTTTATATCTAACTGTGCAGTGTGCTAAGATATTTCTTTCTCCACCTGCTAGTTTCCTTATGTATTCTCTAGTTTTTCAGCTGGAAGAGCTACTGAACTACTGTTCTTTAATTTTGTATTTTGTCACATTTTGTACAGAAGTCTGTTCCATATCATTGATCATGCTCCTTGCCCTTCTTTGTCCTTACATTTCTGCTATAAATTGAAACTGAAGAAATTATTTTGCCCAAAGTTCTATTTTGTATTTATTTCTGGCTACCTGAAACCTAGGACAATCCTTTTCAAAATTTTTTTTTATGTTTTTATGTTTCTCAAACTCATTTGTCATTTAAAAGAGCAATGGCTGTTAAATTTTAAATAATCCATCTGCGTATGCATATATAAGTGTAAATATTATAGGGCGAGTAGCAATAGGAGAAGGCATAATGGTTTTAACCTGAAGGAAGGTAAAGTCAGACTAGATATTTGCAAGAAATTTTTGATGATGAGGGTGGTGAGGCACTGACACAGGCTGCCCGGAGAGGTAGTAGTTGACCCATCACTGGAAACATCCAAGACTAGGTTAAGCAGAGCTCTGAACAACCTGATCTAGTTGAAGATGTCCCTGCTCACTGCAGAGGGCTTGGTCTAGAGAACCTTTAAAGGTCCCTTCTAACACAAACCATTGTATGGTTTTGTGATTATATACTTAAAACAAAAGGTGTGGCTTTTTTTTTTTTTTTGTATGTTTGTTTAGGGGTTTTGTGCAGTAGAGGTATCTTTTGCAAGAAAAAGGTGTGCTGAAGAGCTGATATATTAATAAATATTTCCTCTTTTTTTCAGTTATTATTAAGGGGAAAGGGTAAGTCCTGTCTGTAACTGAATCTGTTTTACAGCGATAAGTTGAATCTTCCATGCTGTTATCAAATGCCTTATCCCCTGAGAGCACTGAAGTCATATTATCTGTTTATTTCTTTTGAATGAGCCTGAACTATTTTACATTTTCAGTAGCTGTGCAGAGACATGTTGACAGGTGGCACAGAAGTATATATTTTCATTACACATAAGGGTTCTCCAAAGCAACCAAATTGAGATTTATTACCCTTTGTGGGCTAAAATATAGTGCATTATGTTGGTTTTGGCTGCTATAGAGATTATTTAATTTTTCCTGATAATATGCACATAAGACTACAGGCACATATTTTTATAATTTTTATTAAACTGTACATTTTAACATTTTTATTAAACTAAAATGGTACTTGGTTATTTTTTCCTTCTTCCTGTGGGTTTACATGGACATATGGGTCCATGGCTTTTTGGAGTTTAATGAAGCACTATGCGTTGTTCTTTTAAGGCATCAGTCATGGATATACCATGTGAGCACTGACAGAATAGGTTTCTAAGGTTATATAAATCTGTCATGTCCTTTACAGCTGCATCCCCATTCTTCATTGCTGTAATAAAAAAGTTTGGGATATAAATGATTTTTTCAAAGTATAGTTTTAGTTTGGTCAGCAACTGAATCCAATTAAGCCGAAGTTAAAAAAAGGTTGTAGCCTTTTCAATGAATTAATATGTGTGTTCAAATAGCAAGGCTTCTTTTTTATACATTCAGCAAAAACCCCTGGCTTAAATTCACAAGACTTCAACAGAATGAGGAGCTGCTGTTGCCATCATTTTTCTGGAAAGCCTCTGAACCATATCCCAGAATGAGGGATGTGCACTTGCTATTTTTCAGGAGATAGAAATTACTTGCTTCAGAATGTCATGGGCCGAAATCTTGGGAGAACGGAGATGTGAACCTCTACTTCTCCTATCCCTGGGTATGTTACTCAGTCCCACTGATGGATAAAACTATGCCTTCATTCACCACCCTATATAAAACTGTTGAAACAAAACTTTAAAGGAGGATATGAGAAAATTACAGCTAGGAGTCACACATTTTACCTTTTTGTAACACTTTTTTTGAGATTTGTGTTTTTGAAGCATGCAAATTATACTTTAAGCAAAACTTTATTATAGTTTGCACATTTTAACAATGTTTATATAATTTTCAATTCTTTGTACTTTCCTTGTTTGCAGAGCAATTTATCTCATGGGGCATTTAATGAAAAGTGTCCTGGGTTACTCACATAAAACTTATATAGATAAAATAATTTTTAATAACTAGTATAATTTGTAAATCAAACCTTCCCTTTCTGTTTGTGTTGAAAGCAGAAAATATGAATCAGGTCTGGGATGATTTTGTAGGCATTGATAATGACCTACTTGGATAAAATTATGACTCTTGCCCTAATGAAGGAGAAGGGAAGAAAAAAAGGAAACAGGTCTTCCATGTTCCTCTAAAAAATTTGGGATTTTCCTCTAGGTATCCATTTGGGTTTTTTGATGGGAAAGTGGTAGTCTCTCAAAGAACATTGTTAAACAGACCACTACAGAGTATCTGTCAAAGCATGTGTCTTTCAAACTCGTTTTTATAGAATTTGTTTTTTTAAATTAGTACAGCCACCCCTACGGGTACTAGCTGCTTGTGGATATAGGCTACTTAGTACTTTGGTACTTCTATGGATTGTCTTTTTTTACTCCTGGTTTAATCAGTGGAAATATGAAAATAAAACTTCAAGAATAATTACAGAATTTAAAGTAGAATGGCAGCTGAAAAAGACAGAAACAGAATGAGACAAAGGAAGAAAAGACAGAAGTAGTAAAAACATGCAACTGTACTGTCAAAGTTGTAAAGAGTTTTTTGAACTTCAAGGAAAACGTACTGCTACTATTTCATTATGCCTTTTTCCTCTTCCACCCAACTTTGAAGGATATGTGCCATCTTGAAGAACAATTTTAAACAGTATTTCCTGGGAAATTTTTACTCTTATTATTGGGCTACATGTGTAATAATTTAGCACCTGAATCTAAGAAATGCATTCAGTGAAGTATGACATAGAACATGCCACTTACAAAAAAAAAAAAAAAAAAATGGAAAAATGTCATTATCCCCTTTGAAGATAAGTTAAATGAGATTTCCAATGTAAATTTTTTAAAATCCACAAATGACTGCCCCATGTAACAGCTGCTCAGGGAACCAGAAGAAAAGAAGAAATTTTTGAGTTAGTTTGAGAGAGTGCACAGGATACAGTTCAAAACATTAGTGTCAAAGAGCTACTCTCTAACTCTTTATGTCACTATAATGTAATTATATTCAATATTCTGATAAAGACAGCAGAATTCATTACATTACTGTCTAACTTAAAAAGATGATCTATGTTAAAATGAGGAGTTCATAGAAAGGAAATTGAAAGGACCGTTGGTAAGGGTAAAGTACAATCAGATGTAATGGGGATAATTTTAATTCTGAAACATCAAATTAGAGTCTCAGTGAAAATTCGCACTGCCATATCAAAACAGATTTTAGTGGGAAAATAAAAGGCATCATTAAATTGAAGGGTCAAATGTCTTACTAATTAGGAAATCAATTTTCAGAAGATCCAGGAAAGGTAACTAGGAAAATCTGCACACTGTGCTTGACTATGAAAAATTATGACAGTCCAATAAAATCTTGAAAAATAATTATATCAAGGTGTAAAAATAATTCTAGATGGATTGTTCACTGTATATAAGCAACAGAAAGCGGTACGGAGAGTTTAAAGTACCAGTAGATAATCACAGACTACTTACATATGATTAAGGGGAAAGATTAAATGAATCCATGTTTATACTTCCATGTGGAGCACAAGGGAAAGGCTTAGGGTATCTCCTTACAACAGGATTTGTTGGAAGATATGTTTCAAATTACAGGGCAAAGAGAAGAACAAATAAATCATATGAATCATACCAATTTGTGAAGTAGTTAGACTGCTAGGTCTCTAGGTCTAAGCAGATTTTACAAAGCTTTTCTAAAGGGAAATGATGCCTCAAAAGTTAATTGATTTTTCTAAAGGTAACATGAAAATAAACCAAGATCATTAATGACAGGCCTGAAACATTTGTGTATGTAACCTCAACACAGAGGTAGGGGTTTTTGGTTTTGTTTGTTGTTTGGTTGTTTGTTTGTTTTTTTGTTGTTTTTGGGTTTTTAAAAATTTTTTAAAGAAGTTATATAATCAGAAAATGTTGTGCTTACGATAAGATGAAAAGAAATTGTATCAGTATGTCTTAGGTCTCCCTAAACCTAGGCAATGTCATCCAGCATGGGAGTGCAAAGGCTGAAAAGAAGACCTGCAGGGTAGGCTTTTCTAGAGGAACTCTTTGCTCATCTTAATGCCTCCTGCAAAATGAGAATGGGATTTTTCACATTGTACACTACATTCAAAGAACTGCAATGGCAGCCTTGGCAAAGGTGCTGAAATTACTAAATAGGAGAAATTATCTAAGCAAATCACATGACTCAAAGCATGGTGAGCAGGAGAAATTGTTAGAGGATGGAGAGTTGAATGATAGCAATAACAGGAGCAACAGGCAGAGGGGACCTGCTCATGCAAAAGTAATCTAATTGATCCAATAATCTTTAAAGCATTTTGCTACCCAGTAGGAGTTAGACATTGATTAAAGTATTCTACAGAAGTGGAAAACAGTTCACATATAGCTCACTCTCCAAAGGAATAGCCTGTGAAATACTATCACGGTAATTATAGTTAAGAATGTCTCCATTACCATGTTTATCTATCTTTTCAGAGATTTCTTTTTAGATTTAATTAAAAAAATCAAATCAAAACAAACAAACAAAAAACCCCCCAAAAACGAAAAAACAATCAACCTGGTTTTTAATACTTTGTTTCATAATTAAAATTGGTGAAAAATAGCTCATATTACCAGGAAAACTAAAGCAGTTTCCAAGCTAATATAGGTAAGGATTATATCTACTGGGGTTATTTTTGCAGTGACCCCCTTAATTCTAAATCTCATCCTCATTGCTGCTATCACAATCCTGGCAAAAGTGGACAGGAGGGGAGGGAAAAGTTCCCCTTGGGTATGGGCAAAAGACCAACATTGAAGAATTGCAGAATGTTGAATGAATGGGTGATAAGGTGTCAGTAGTCATAAATGTAAAATAATGTACATATAAAACACCATGCTTCTGTTACATCTGCAGTAGTATGCCATGTTCCTGGTTTCAGCCCTTGAAAATGAGATCTGTGAACTGGTTATGCTCTGAAAATGTCATTTCAGTGCTGAGTAGCCATCAAAACAGCAAATATGACATTAAGAATTATCAGGAAAGGAAAAGAGAACAAAAGCAAGTATCATTATATCTCTGTATGAAACTGTTGCCTTTATCTTGAATCCTATATGCTGTTCTAATGTCTTAAAAAGGGCAAAACAAAGCTAGAAAAGGTACAGAGAAAGGCAGCATGAATGATCAAAGGTATGGAAGGGATTTAGTACAAATACATGTCTAAGTAGATCAGGACTCTTCAGCCTTGAAAAAAGTGACTAATGAGGGGGAAGGCAGAAGATGAGATAGGAGGTTATAAAAGTGAGTGGCGTGAAGGGACATAAAGAGGCTCAGTGTTTCTCATAATTAAGGTATGAGGAGTGGAATTATCCTGTGGCAGATTCAGAACGTACCAGTGCTGTAACTATCACAGTGCATGTAGACAACTTGTAAATTATACTAATTTTAACTGTAGCTTAGAAAGATTCAAAAAAGCAATTCTATAAATTCATGGAAGAGAAATCCAAGAAGGCAACTCTGCAGGAAATTTACCTCTATCTCAGGAAGCCTTGGCTGAAAACATCAAGGATATTTGAAGGAAATACCACCTTTTTAGTCATCTCTGGACATCTGCAGGATACTAAGTTGGAGGTGTATTTGCCCTACCCCAGTACAGATACTGTGGAGTTGGTCTGTGCTGGCTCTGAAGTCATGTGAGTGGAGGAGGAATATCCTCCTTAGAAACTCTGGGCATTAACCCGGTTACAGCTCCTGCAGCTGTGCTAGGAGATGAACACAAAGAATTCAAATAATTTTCTGTTCCTCTGTAAAGTGCCATTGGCAGAATGTTTGAGCTTGAAACTTTTTAGAGAAGAGACAGAGCTGACCGCTTTCATTAATTGTGTATTAGATGTGGGTTTTTCAGACCATGAGGTTCCAAATCCCTATGGCTTTTCTAGAATTTTTCTTTGGCTTTCACAAAGGAACTGCAAATAGTTTGTGTGCATGGCTTATGCAGTATTAAGAGTGTTTACATGGATCATGACTTGTGAAGATGCATGATTGGCTAATATTTAGTGATGTTTTTGCCTTGGCTTGTTTCTCTGCCAAAAGTCATGCATTTTATAGTCAAAATAGTTTAAAATGTAGGTGAAAGAATATAGACAGAACTTCTGAGACAGAGTCTAAAAATAAGGACTGGTTGGTTTTCCTTTAGTCATGCACTGTGAGTTTTAATTCTTTAACCATATATGTACAAGGTTACTGTGAATTCAATTCTGAAATCAGCAGCTGAAGGGAAACTCACTGCCACTCAGAGAGGGCTGGTTATACAGAAAATGAAGCAAGATTTGTGTGTGCACCAAAGTTACAGCAAAGGAAATTCTGTGTGATACTAAGAAAACTTCTCAGCCCTGAGGGTGATCAAATGCAGGAGCAAGTTGCCCAGAGAGACTGAAATCTTAATTCTGAGAGATTTTCAGAACTTGGCTGGGCGTGGCCACTCAGGGTCTGACCTTACTCTGAAGGTGGATCCGTCTTTCAGATTGGTTCTGCCTCCCGGAGGAGGCTGGACTAGATAATTTCCAGAGATTTCTGTGGAACTGCTAAAACTGTGAGAGTGCATGAGCCCATGTGAGTGAGCCCTTTATGGTCTGCAGAGAATAGTTGCTCTTGGGCTTGAAATCAATTTATAAAACTGTGTTTATTACTGTGGAAAAAACCTATTTTATTCTCTAAGTTACACCTCTCCTTGACAATTACAGTATTGCTCTTGGGTCAGTTTTAAAAGTGAATTCCCATAAATTGTTACTATATTGTGGATGTATTCTCTGTTGAAGAATATGGACCCTATTTGTATCTCTTGGTGCATAGGTGCCAGAAGTACATATTTTACATTTGTGTTTTGTGAACTGCCATAGCCACTGTACTCCATCAGGCCATCTACCCTATAAAATTATTATTTTTTTTTACTTCTTTTACAAATATGTTCTGGTATTTTTGGTATGTGTGGATTTTTTTTTTCTTTTCAGGACTATAGTTTTCAATTAGAGGGATCTATTGTGAAAATTATGTGGACACTGTCTAGTATTTTATTGTAGAATCTTTCCACGAATCAAAGTAGGTTGGTTGGTCTGTCATTCCATCAGCATTCCTTTTTTTCACATGAGAAAAATGCTATATTTGTGCTTCTCCAATCTTTTGGGACCTCCCCTGTCCTCCAGAAGCTCATAAAGATAATTGTTAGCAATTTAGAAATCACTGTCTAGTTTCTCTAAGGTTAATTTAATAAAGCGCAGCGAATTTGAATACATCTGTCTTACCTAAATATTCATTAATGTAGTCTTTGCATACTTTGACTTGCAATCCAGTCTTTTTCTTTGAGTAGTCCGGAATGTCTTGTCAAATTTACTAATTTTTGAAGGCTGGTGTGAAGGAGGTATTAGATAATTAGAATTATTTTTTTCCTGCATTGTTTTCTCTCTTTTTTTATTACCACTGACCTATATTTATCGGGTGTTTTAAAATTCTTTTTGTTCATTTTGTCTTTTGCAATTTGAAGCTGCCTTTATACTTCAGCTTTTTCTGTTGAATAACTTTTTTCTATTGTATATACTTTTTCTCTACATACCTTTGTTACATAACTTTTTTTTTGTAATAACTGTGGTGATTTTTTTTTTTTATTCACTTGGGGTTTTTTTAGTATGATTACTTTTCAACAGCCAATTATTGAAGATTTCCAAGTGCAATCGACTGTTCTTTCTGTTCTTTGGTACAATTTGTTCGTTTAATGTAAGCTTCCTGCATAAAATGCCAGCATACCTGCACATGTTTATCTTCAAGTCATCTTTCTAAAGGACTTTTAACCATTTGCTGGAGCTTTCCCATTAGATAACACCAAACCTAAAACAACCCTTCTCTGGTAACTGCTTCACTCTGAAATCACAGTTTGCCTCCAATATAATATCCAGACGAGTTAAGTCTTAGTTTTAACATGTGGTACCTAAGCATTTAAGTCTCATCACATCTCCTCTAGATGATTTTCAAATTTCTCATTCACAAAAACCAACACCTTTCCCCACATGGAAATTTATGTAGCCCCTACTTTCTGTCTCAGTTTTGCATGTCTGTTCTTTTCCTTTTCTCTTTCTCAGGCATTCCCCAAGAGTTTCAACGAACTCAGTTTTTAAATGTATCTCTCTGTTTTATAGAATTTATATGTGTTCTTGACACTTAGGGCAATATTTGCATTTTTTTTCCATTGAGAGAGCTTGCTAAACAAATGTGTCTTCCACACCAGTATTTCAGTCCAGTGATTTGCCTCATAAAGCTCTGCCATGCTGGTTATGTCTTTACGTGTGAAATAATGTCTCCTCCTTTTTGCTTTCTCCCAGCTCACGTTCACCAGGCTGTCATGCCATTCTTTCTGCATGCCCAACGAAACTTAGTCATTGTGGGTTTTGTCCAGTAAGTTAAATTCTTGCAGAGTCTTCAGTAACTTTTACAGCCATTAGGACATACCTGTACTACTGTCAGGTAACTGATGTGAGCATCCAACTTAGCTAAATTAGGATCTTTGGTCTGGTATTCCACTTGGTGACAATGTCAGCCGAGGTGTTACTTAGCCATACCATGCACAGTTAGGTTTTTGCAAAGTACCTTTTTTTTTTTTTTTTTTTTTTTTTTTTTTAACACAGTTTTATAGTTTTTTGCATTTAATTGTAGGCCAAGAGCTCTGGTATTCCAGTCATAGTGTAGGTCTGCCTTTCAACTTTACCGATGAAAAAATCATTTTTATAGATCTTTGTACCCTTTCATCCATCAAAAACTTAGTTGCCTGTAAATTTTCAAAGTCTGAAAACTGAGTAGGTCCTAAATGGTAATCTGAAAAGAAACACCCTCCCAAAGGCAATGCCAAAAGCAACCCAAGCATGTTGTTTGTCTGAAGGAAGCTGCCAGAACTCTCTTGGTGCATCAGGTACAGTTCTTTGTCTGTCCTCCCGAAGATTTCCCCTTGAAGACTAAGAAATTTCTCAGTTCCTAGCTGCTTGTTTAAATCTTTCAGGTGTCTACAAGACCAAATGCTCAATTGACTGGTTGGTTTGTTCTTTTCTCTGTTCTTTTTCCCTTTCTTCTGCTCCTCAGTGTCTGTAACATGTAGACACTTGACCATCTCAGAGTTATTTCAATGCTCTGTTAAGGTGGCAGCAATGTTTTTAGGTTGTCAGCTGTGAAATGGTTGGGTACAGTGTTTATAAATTTCTTCCAGAGATATAAGGAATCTAAAATATTTCCTCAGCTGTTTTGTTCTTTCCTGTTGAATACATGCTTTGGGCTAGTATGACAGTAATACTATGAACTTCTGTCACATATTGATAAATATGTGTCCAATACTTAATAAAAATAAAACCTGGACAGTAACCTCTGCATTTCAAACAGTTTTCTTGATTTTATTTTTCCTGTAGTTAATTCTACTGTGTTTTTTTCTTTTTTTTTTCTTTTTTTTCTTTTTTTTTTCCCCAATGATCCTGTAATTAATTCTTACGCTATCCTGACTTGTGTTCTCACATCCAATTTAAAATTGGCAAATGCCCATATATTTCTGGGCTGCTGATCCATTAATTTCCAACTATAACATTGTCTTTTCCCCTTGAAGCACACCTAGTTTTGATACATAAGACTTTTTACTCTGTTAGGATTAGCTAAATGAACAAGGGAAGAATATTCAGGGTAAATAAAAGACTCCATGTAGAAAGTGAAAAATGAAGTGAAAAGAAGTAGCTGCAATCCTACATGAAGGCACAGAGGAGTCAGAAGCTCTTTGCCATCTCATAGCAGAATAAAACCCTGAATAGACCAGAGAAGTGAGGCCAGAATCCTCTGCCTCAGAAGCTCTTCCACCGGAGGTGGCAGGATTGAACAGAGAATGGGACTTGGATAACGCTACAAAATCACAGAAAGGTCTACATGTGGTTTCAGTCACAAACACAGAAGTTTCTTAAGCCCATTAAGCAGAATTTTGTTTCAAAACAGTGAAACGTATAAGGACAATTCCACAATTCCTAATTCCACGTCAGAATGTTTTGAGTAGTATGTGGCCATACTGACAAGTCTATCTGCAGTGTAGGAACTGCATGTACAATACTGACACTAAAATTATTGTCATTGTGGGAAGAACAGTAGTTCTTTCAGTAACAATTGTAAGAAAATTGCTCCCTGGTATTTTTTTTTTAGTTGTTCGAATTATGAAATCAGGGTTGTTTAACATATGCCTTTCTGTTATATGAGTTTAGAGATAATTTACACTCATTAATGTAGATTAGTTTTTGAATTAATAATCTCCAGATAATGCTGGTTTTTTAGCTTACGTGTTAGAGGCAATTAATTGTTGCAGAACAAAAATCTGTGTGAAAAAATAGGAACATTACTCATCTAATTTTTTGGCCAGATTTTATCCTTCTGCTTGGTAGAAAGAGCAATTCATTTTTTATCAAACTGCCAAGTCTTCTGGTAATGCAACACAGTCATGAGATTCATCAGACTGTCAGGCTTGTGAACCTTAGCTGCATTCAAAGAGCACTTAATAATTCAAAAAGGAAGTTTCCTATATCTTTGCAGCAAAAAATGAGGTCCCTACTATTAAAGAAGTATGTAGTATGTGAAAGACTGAGTTTGAAATATCCAGTATTTAAACTGGATCAAAGCTACAAATAGTTTTATTTTAATTTCTTCTACCTGTTATAATATGGAATCATATTTGTAACTATATCATTTATTTGATAAATGTTAGGATGTTAGACAATTTTCTGTATTTATCAGATAATCTTGTCAGTACATTAAGCAGCACATTTCAGCCTCAGCTGTTTTTTGACAAGAGAAATTGTTAGTTGTTAGCACCTTCCTGTATTCCACTATCAATTATGCAGACTTGTTTTCCCAAAACAAAGCTAGTCATGGAGCATAATTTGTGATATATGAATATTTTCAGGCAGACTCAGCAGCCTGCAATAAATAAATGGGTTGTCCATTTCAGGTTTGCTCAGCACTGGACAGTGAGAAAGGACAGGGCAGGATGAGTCCCGTCAGTGACCTGCAGGTCCTTCCCAGCTGCCCTTTTTCCTTTGGGACCTTTCTTCACGTGTCTGGAAGTACATCTGCCATGGGATCAAAACCCAGACACTTTAATCATGAGGCAGATGGGCTGCAGGGAAGCTGGTGATGTGCCAGTGGGTGTTTGAGTGTTGCAGCCCACGCTGAGGTGAATACCTGCTTTGTGTTAAAACCTTGAAAGTCTCTATCTGTCCTGTAATGTGAAATGGAGAAAGTGAAATGTCTGCCCTGGATGGTTCTTCCAGGCCATGTGGAGCTTCCTTTCCAAGGGATAAGCATCACTTACACTCAGTTGGAGACCACATGGCAGCTCCAAATTATCTTCTGCCAAAACTGGATGTTTTTTTTCAGACATCAGAGGAACTGTGAATTCTTCAAAAACCTTGGCACAGCTGTAGCAAACTACTTAATTTCTTCTATGCTTTATTTCCTCTTTGAGCATGAAAGTACTAATTAATGCTTGGTACACTCATTTTTTTGGTTTCCTAGTGTACTAGTAGTACCTTTCACTCCTCCAAATTCACAAAAACCATGTATATTTCTGGCTTTCATGGACTTCATTGCTCTGTTAATTGAGAATGAACTAGACCTTTATTTTTTTGAAGTGTTCACTGTTCATTTGCCCTTACAGAAACAAGGAAAGATCTCATTAGATTTTACTAAGAAATAAGATGGCATAAAAGTAGTAAATATAGTAATTTTCCATTTGTGTGCTCTTATCTCCTCAGGAAATGGGATGTACTTTAAATATCTGTAAGTGGAGTTTTTAACCACCTAGGAAAAAATGCTGCTATGAATGAACTGATGGATTTCAAGGTTATGTTCTAGTTTTCTACACAGTAGCATCTCTGTAACTACAGACATGTAAATATTTTGTTGTTCAGGAGTAAAGGCATTAATTTTGCTGGGTATGTCTAAGTTTATTTGTGACTCATCCATATTTGGTCTTCTTACAACTAATCTGGTTTTCAACTCGAATACATTGTATTGACAGGGCAAGTCACCATTTCTTTTATGAACTTAATATATAAAGATATGTTCAGCAGTGTCCAGGAAACACTTGACCAAAGGGGTTATGAGAACCATCGTAAAGGCCTCATGGAATGATAGTTTTGGATCCAGTATACTCCTTAAGGGTATATAGAAAACAAGGCAGGGACAACTAACTAAACATGCTTAAATAACATGGCCTCATTTCTTCTGTGAAGATAATCTAACTGTGCCATTCGGGACAAATAAGTAATGATGTTACCTCTGAGACCAAAGTTATGGCTTCACAATATCTCCTATACCCATGTCACATAAAAATATTTTTGCAATGTTATATAGAGATTGCATATATGTATGTCTAATAATGGGAGTTCATAGACTAATAGGGCAGTATTAGCTCATTAACTCTAGCTTTGTGTTTAAAATTGTCTGTCATACTCTCCGAACAATTCGTCTTACTTCTAATCTCTATGCTGTTCCTTTATTCATTTTTCATGTTGTGAAACTGGTTAAACAATTATAATAACTCTATAAACCCTTGCTGTGAAGTTTTGTTAAATACTTGTTTGTGGAACAGCATCAGAAAATAAAAGAAAATAGTATTCTGTGTTTATGTGCAAACACGTAAGTTGCATAAATATGTGTGTATATAAAAAAAAATTTAGCTTCACTAAACCATCACATCCCCTTTGTGAAACCTTTTTTCCTTTCTAGAGGTATTCTAATCTTTTCCAAGATCCTGGAATTCTGTTAATTTCTTCTCTCTAGGTAGACTTTAATTCTTTCTCATGCAAGATAAACCCATTTTTTATTGTGACATTAATTTATAAATTTCAAACTGAAATAATTTTTTGTTTCAGTGAACTTTCCTATCCCAAACCTAAGTAACCACCAAACTTCGAGTGGATAGGAAGGAAAATAGAAATTTAGGCCTCTCCTAAACACAAAAACCTGTTTCTTATATTTTTATGTATTTCTGAATTGATTGTTAGGGATATTGAAGTGGAGATGATCTGTCAGGGGAGCACTGTGGTGATATTTATGATATTATGTGACAGGGAAGGGCTCACAGAGCATGTGGTTGGTTGTGATGGACAGATTCACTGATACTCATTGGAAGCATAATAGAGACAATGGGGTTAAAGACAATGTGGAGACATGAATATTTCTCCTGGTGACTGCGTTACAGTGTGAAAATAGCTGGCTACACTTTAACCAGTTGCAGGAGCATGGCTGTCCTCAATGCAGCTTGCATGGCTGTGGTACGTGCCCTGCTTTGTTTTGATGCTAGCTTTAGTTTGCCTTGCTGGAGAGTGGATACTGAAGGCAGTAGCAAGAAGAGATGCTGTTACATGGTTTTAAGCCAAACAGAAATCCAGTTTTGCCTCACACCTATTCCAACTGCTCATTAAGTTTGAGCAGTTTCCACTTCAGTGGCCAATACATGGTGACTACTTGATATGATTATCAAGTATCCCTAGCCCAGTGCCTGAGCTGGGGAATCCTCCTGAAGCTGTGATTTCAGGTGTGCTGGTTTGGTTTTTGGTTTTACTTGGTTGGTTGGTTGATTTTGGTTTTTTATTTAATTTTATTTCAGAGAATATCTTTTGCAGTGGAGTAGACTGCATAAAGAATTTTGGCATGTTTATAATAAATTTTCTTGCATTAGTTTTCTTTCACATACTTTTAGGATCATCCTAGTACTTCTGGGAGTTCATGAAAATTACAGTCTCCTTTATTTCAGAAAAAACGAAGCAATATTTAGTAGACACAGGAAATAATCGTTCAATCCTTATTTTGTTTGTGAAATATATGTAACTATGTAACAGGTCTATTTGTGTGTTTGTATGCACCATTACAACTCCCTTCTGTAAGCAGTAAGAGCTACCAGTAGTATCCTTGTTTAAAATTGGCTATATATTCTTCCTTGTTCCTGTTAAATTCAGGGATTTCACAGAGTACAGCATTTAACTTACATTAAACTTAGGCGTTTTTAGCTAACAATTTTTTCAAATTATGCTAAACGACTATGAATTTCTGACATTTAATAACGAACTTTTGAACATAGGTAATACCTTGCTTTAAAATCCATAGGTTATGTCATAGCTGCAAGCAGCACACAGGCAGCTACAATGCTCTATTCCTTTAATTGCTTTCATTAAACATTTCTGAAATTATTTGAAAAATTTTATAGTATATTGAAGTTAAGAGCCGATTATGGATGACCTTGTTCCAGTAGTTTCATAATAAATGAACTTAAAATCGTCCATAGCAAAGCATGGATAAATTTGATTTATACTGATAAAACAACTTGTTCTATTATCAAAGATAAAGTACAGTGACAAGCCAGGAAGTGAGTATTGATTTACCAAAATATGACAAAAACAATAGAATAATTTCTAAAAGATTGATGCTGTGGGTCATTCTCTGTTAACAGGCATTGCTGATAATAAAAGGTGAAAGAAATTGCTCTTTTTTGTAATTAAAAAAAAAATCTCCCCATTTTCTCAAGACTGTTTTGAGTGTAGCCAAATATTTACTTCCTCCCACAGATTTAAATATTAGAATTTAATTGCTTCTTCTTTTTGATGCACACCATTAGACTCTTTCACAGAAGTAATTTATCACTGTATATTTAAATCATGAGTCAGCAGGTCCCAGAGGAGAAATGAACCTCTTTAATATCATACTTCTTACCCATTTCAGCTTGTCTGATATTCTGTATCTCCAAATTTAGCATAATAAGATTTAGATTCACACAACTGATGCATACGAGTACATACATGTGTTCATATTGAGCATATATTTTTTATGAGAGATCTTACAGTAATTTCATTATTCAGTTACACTATACATGTAGGTTTACCCAGATGTCTAAATAATCCATATCCTAGATGTCACACTGTCTTCTTCTACAATAGGACTTTTAATTAACTGATTATAATCCAAACACCACTGTGTTTTCAGACATTTTCACATTAGACTAATTTTCTACTACGTAATTATTTTTCCATTGTCTTCTACAGAAAATAAATCAACCATACTTCTTAGCCTTGCTTACTTGGTACAGCCATAATTAAATCTTTGATTATTTTCATGACTATACAAAGTCTTGTCCTTGATGAGTTTCTTTGAAACATACCGAAACAAATAACTAATTTTTCTAGAAAAAAATAATTCTTGCCCTTTCCAAAATAGCAAGAACTTTCTCTTAAGCCTTTAAGAAACTATAAGGAAGATTTTCACCCTTTGACTTCTAGCGGGAAAGAAAAAGTAGTGTTATGAGAAGGTAAAAAGTCAACTGATGAGCAAAATAGACATGCCGTGTTCAAAATTAGACAACCTGAACCTGATTAGAAGAAAAGTAGTACCCAGTAAGTAGGAGTGGAGAGTTGAAGGAATGAAAAGTGCTCACTCCCCTAATTTGTTTTAAATGGGATGGAAAATAGGGGTGGAACATTGCTGCAGTCAGGAGGGATTTAGCCATAGATAACAGAAATGTAGTCATGATTTTTGCTTTCTTAAATAGTGATTCTGAATCTGGATGATTACAGAGTAGGTCTGTGAACGTTGGGTCACATATAATTCCCAGGAATTACATTTCATCCCATTTGCCATCTATCTTGTTTATTTGCACACACACACAGGCATTGAGGAAATAAAAAAAAAAAAAAACAATATAATTTGCCTTTGAATGAATGCTCTGGGCCATTTCTATATCTGATTCATTTGCTGAACTGCAGGACATTTACTGCCTGCCTGTGTATTCATAAGTTCTTCCTACCAGGCATTACAGCAGAAGGTTTCTTTCACATTTTTGCCTATGGGTCTGCAGCATGGTTGTATAACACAACAAAGCATCATTCAAAATTTTTGTGAGCTGTTTTTGTTTCAAGGCTTTTATTGTGGAAAAAAGAAACATTAAAAGAAGTAATTGTGATAAAGTAAGAAAAATGACCCTACAGTGACTTGGAATTTTAGAGCAGAGAATTAGTCTTCCAAACAGAATCCAATTCACTGGGGACAAGGAGTCTGTGGACTCTGATTTTAGCTGGTCAGGATTTTCAGTTGATTTAGTCCTTGAGACAAGTCAGTTCTTCCTCTTAAAAGGCTTTGCTGCCACACTGTGGAAAAAATATTTATTCCACTTAAACTACTGTTACAAGTAGCACATAAGCGGAGTTCCTGTCTCTCCCCAGCATCCACTCCACCCCTCAAAAAGACAAAGAACTGTAAAACTGTAGGATAGTTAACAATCTAGTTTCAGCTTTGACCTCAGTTGTATACCCTAAGGCAGGAAAACAATGGTAATAACATGAAGAATATTATTTTAGTAAAGGAATGATAGAAATCAACTGAAGGATTTCTGCGATTTATAAATGACAGATCCAGAAAACAGTTATAAAGAAGGAGATATATCCAAAGTCACTTCACTGAAGA